>NC_081451.1:7603359-7608445 GCF_007210705.1 Tigriopus californicus
TATCGATGGTTTCATCCGTGGTTATAGGACCAGTTTTGGGTTCAGTTTTGTTCGAGGTTGGAGGTTTTGGCCTTCCTTTCTTTATTATGGGAGGGATTGTCCTTTTCTTGGCCTTGGTGCTATTTGTGATGGTTCCAAATGTAAAACCTGGCTCGTCCTCCTTGAGCAAAAATCTGGCCAATGATTCGAAACCCCCTCTCACCATCAGAAACGTCATCAAAGTGCGGGTTTTATCTATTGCTGTGTGATGAAAGTGATCATTCTCACCATTTGACTCATATCTTAGTCTTTTAGTATTTCCCTCCCGTTTTTGGACAAATTCATCCTTTTTTGTGGAAATGGAATGTTTGAATCAATGCTCCAACCGCATATGATAAATTCTCAGGCTCAAGCAACTCAGTTCGAGGTCAGCATGGCTTTCTTGATCATGGCTGGGTGTTACATGATCACCTCTCCACTTGCTGGTTACGTAAGGAACATAAGATAGTAGATTAAGCTTTTTATCAATTCAACTCGGTCATTTTTGGGTCTCATAGTTGCATGGTGCAAGAAGTTGTCAGTCTACACTAAAAGGTTATTGACATATCTCTGAAATGAGTCGATTACAACAGGCCAAATATTGTCGCGGTCTGAGATGACGCTCCGTAATAGATTCAGATAGAGACTTTGGGTGATTTAACTAAATCAAGTAGCGAAAACATTGTACGTATTTGAAAACATACCGATTCAAGCCATATACACGTTATATACTCTAGGTTTGTGATAGAATAAGGCGGCCGGTTTTGCTTTCCATTGTTGGCAATTTCCTTCTGTTCATTGCATTCATCTTCATTGGACCCGCCCCATTCTTGACGGGATTACCGACCTCGGTTCCATTGATCTTCGGAATGATGCCCTTCTTTGGGCTAGGTTATGGATTGGTATGGGTCTCTTCGTTTTCCAGAGCTGACAAGGAATGCATCCGACAAGGGTATCGAGATGACGTTAATACCTATTTGGTTCTAACAGGTAAGAAGTAAGAAAAGGTAATGCAAAACGCTGTCGTGGATGTTAAATCCCTCTTGTGGGAGACGGATTTTCATGCTGGTATAGATTTGTGGATAGCTATGTCTTTGTTTTCAAATTCAAACACCCTGTCCTTTAGAGTTTAGAACTGAAATTCCGTGGTTTGAAAAGCATAAAACAGACTTAACTTAATGGAATTTCTTTTGATAAAATCACTTTATTTAAATTCGCCATTGATGATCTTTCATGGGCTGTTTTTTTGCAAACTTCCTTACGGCTCCTGGGAATGGAATCTCCAACAATTCAAGTAACTGGGAACTCATATATCTTATGCAACTTTTAATTCATAAATTATCAAATCCATCTGCTTACAAGAGTTCATGGATCTGGCTAGCCCTTGGAAAAAAATTAACCAAATTTCTTGATGAACTTTAATTTCAAGTCTGACTTAAGTCCTGCTAATGAATCAACGTCGACATCTTTCCTGTAAATGTTGGAGGGGAGTAAACTGAGCAGTGAAAGAACTCAAGAAAGAATAGAGGTGGACTTCATTGTTGTATCTAACGTGTCATGTTTAGTATCAGATACCTTTTGTACCTTCTCTCAAGACTACATAGTCCCAACTTATTTGATCTCCCCCTCCCAAAATAAGAAAATTATCTCATTCACGTAATGTTCCTTAATAAAAAATGTCAAATCAACTTTTTCACAAGGTTCTTACACTGGCATCCTTATTTTTAAGGAATTCGTGCAGACTGAAGTTCTGACGATGTTCTCCTAAAGCCTCCTGTGTCTCAACTCCTGAAAGATTTTTTTTATAGTTAAGACATTTTCCCCCCCAAAAAACAAAACGATATTTTGAAAGTGCATCGAGGTATTTTTCTTATCAATTACAAGCGATATAACAACTCTTCAGTGTCCAGATTTTTACGTGTGTTCAACCTTCATTGGTAATCTAAAATTTTAGTAAAAGTAATTGTAACGGGTAACGGCATTACATTTTTTCCGAGTAATGGTTGTGTAACGAATTACTTTTTTTGACCAAAGTAATAGTAACTGTAATTCGTTCCTTTTATTGAGGAACGACTAATGCCCTGAAAGTTATGTCTCTCTCCACCAAGACTATATTTGCAACATTCATAGGAACATTCATTTGGACGATATACAGAGTGATTTTTATTTTCTATTTTGTACAATGAGGGGGCCGACTAGCATGGATTCTCGAGGGTTTGAAGGTGCTCTTAAAGTGCACGCTAAGCCTCTATGGTCACTGCAATTGACTCGAAAACCTTGGCGGGGCAAAGCTCGAATGCTTTTGAAAACGTGCAGTTTCAGATACCATTCATCCCTTCTTTGAATACTGTGCAATCCCAACCTTTGTACAAGCCCAACCTTTGTTAATCCAAACCTTTGTACAGTCCTAATCTTGGTACAGTTCCAACCTTTGTGCAGTCCTAACATTTGTACAGTCCCAATATTTGTACAGTCCCAACATTTGCACAGTCCCAACCTTTAATTGCGATAATTTTGCACCCTATTTATGGTTTCGTTTCGAATCATATGGTACCATCGATCTAATTGTACTTTAGAGTCTGGATAATATCTGGATAATGATATTTAAAGACTGGGAAGCCTGTCTACGATAGGCTATATAAAAACCGTTCGTTACCGATGATCAGGGCTTGAACTGTTCCCGAAAAAAGTTTCATTTCATGGTCATTTTTGACACCGAACAAAAAGATAATTGTCGCTGTAACATGTTCGTTTTTGGTTGAAATTGATTTCAAGATATCTTCGTTTTTTCCAAAGGTCTTTGGGAATGGCCTTTCATTTGGGCAACTTCATTGGTCCCACAATGGCTGGGATCTTTGTAAACGCCATCGGATTCCCTCAAGCCAGTCAAATCTCAATCTTTGTATTCCTTCTCATGGCCTTCCTGGATTGCATGCAATGCTATTATCAAGTCAAGAAAACTAATTCACAATACGAGTATGAGAATATATCTTAACAATTGACATGAAACCCTTGGTATTGTGCGGTTTATTATTTTATGTTTGTCTACTTCAGGACAATTCGTAGGAAGTGTTGTAAGTGTAGTATCCTCCCAATCTATATCCTATTCCGTCAGCTATATAAAGAAATATACGACTCGTAAGAGTCCAGTAAGCTTCCAACACTCGATGGCGCAGTCAGTAGGATTGTTCCTCCTGTCGTTGTCAGTTTTGTGAAGAGTGAGAGCTTTGTCCATTTAGACATTGCCTTACCCTACTTTGGGAATCTTCTCACCTCTCGTGTTACTCTCCTTTACGTATTAGTGATTTTACCACGCTCTCTGCCACGTTCAACAATGGCTACAGTTTTTCCTGAGGACGATCCTGACTTTATCCAAAGTCTAGTGGACGTCGAAGTTGGAGACCAAGCTCTCTACGAGAAAGCCAAACACTCCGATCGTGCCTATATGGGCAAGTTAAATCAGAGGATTACCACTCTGAAACGCTCTGTTACCTCTCTCTCGAGTAACCTCTCCCCATTCATTACCGCTGAGGCTGTCAAACATTTCGAGGAATTGAAAGTCTCGTATGAGAAGGCAGACAAAGCTTACAGGCGAGTCATTTATATCGCCGGTCCTCTTCTCAATGACGAAGGCCTCAAGATGTGTGAGAACAAAATCGCCAATATTGACCTCATGTATGGCCAATGCCAAGACGCTATGGCTGTTGCTATGGCCAAGGCCACACCACCTCCTCCCAGCCCTGCGGCCCCTTCACAAGTTTTAAAGGGTTTCAAGGCCCCAGTGAATGAAACACTTCGCCCTAAGATCCTTTTCCTTCAGAATACTCTAATCGAAATGCGAAACTGGATGGAGAAGATCGGAGTCTTCATACGCTCCAACGGCTTCGGCAAGTCTCCTCCAGATGAACAGGTCGCATATGTCCGTCAGTTCCTGTCCCCGGAGCTCGCGGAACATGTCCGTTACCACACTGATGTTTCCGTACCCGTCTTCGATGATGGCGGCCTCATCGAGCTCATTTCCGAGCTTTTCCTCATCAAATACCCTCTGGTAACGCGACGGCACTCCTATTTTGCCCTTCGACGTGCTGAGGGACAAAGCCTCGACACATTCCTGTCACGTCTGCTCTCCCTTTCTACGGAGGCAGATCTTTCCTCACTATCCTCTGATGACATCCAAATCTTCAGAGTGATCACCGGGTGTAATGAACCGAGTCTCGTTGGGAAGATTCTGGACATGAAAAATCCCTCTTTTGAAGATGTCCAGCGGAAGTTGATTCGGTTCTCAGCCAACCGAGACAACAAGAAGAAATTTGACACTTATACACCTGTCCAGGCGAACACAACCCAGGCCCCTCCATTCAAACGTCAACAACGGGCTCAGCCTGATTCGGGCACTATGATTTCTCCAGCTTCCTTGAAAGGAAAGTGCTTCATCTGCGCCTCGCCAAAGCACAGTTGGAATGACTGCCCATCTTCGGACAAGGCCTCGTGCACGACTTGTCACAAGAATAACCATTTCGCTAACGCGTGCCTATCTGCTTGGAATGCCTCCATGTCTCAGAGGAATGCATCGGCACCCCAAACCACCGCTCCTTCTGATTCTTCTGACGATTCAGGTGGTAGTGAAGTAGGCGAGGTTTGTCATTGACTATTATCGGGATGTAATCGTCCCACTCCTCCTTTAACAGTGAAAGTGACATGTTTGGGGGATCCAAATGCACGCGAGTTTCAACATCCTGGTCTTCCCGATTCAGGCACTACTCGCACCCTTATGGCCTATGACTTGGCTCAGAGAATGGGTGTCATAATTGACCCGACAGAGAAAAACCAAAAGATCAAATGTGCCAATAAAACTTATATGAATACCAAAGGCCATGCAAATCTTTCCGTCCACGTGAATGGTAGGAAGAATGACACTATTTTTCTCAATCCTTTAGTTACTAAGGATCTCCATGACGAGATTCTTTTCTCTTGGCATGATCTTGTTGACCTCAAAGGTTTCCCTCCTGGTTTTCCTAACCAGATATGTCGGGCCACGTGTTCCTGTGACCCTTCTAGTGATTCATCT
>NC_081451.1:7608496-7622501 GCF_007210705.1 Tigriopus californicus
TGGAAAAAGAGTTCCTCCTCAAATATCCACTTTTTGCAAGAAGGCTCGAGTTCTTTCGTCTTCAGCAATCACCAGGCCAGCAATTCACAGACTTCAGTGCAAAGCTCCGTTCAAAGGGAGAAGAGGCTGATCTTCACAAGTTATCCGTGGACGACCTCTATGTGTTCCGATACATCTGTGCTTCGTCGGATACCAAACTCAAGGAATTGTTTTTGAAATCCGAGAGTCCAAGTCTGGAAAAGCTGAATCGTACGGCACAAGCGTATGAGGTGACTCAGTCCACCCTGAAAGCAATGGGGGGACGGAAAGCCATGCAGCAAATTTATCGTCTCAATCTGTTCAAAGAAAGACGAAGGGGAGAAGTTCGGGAAGACTAATTTGAAGCACGATCTACATGGAAAATGCTACAGATGTGGAAGTTCAAGGCATACAGCTGATGATTGCCCAATGAAAAATGCCAAAGCACAAGTGTGGAAAACAGGGGCACATCAAGCCAGTCTGTATGTCCAATCGCGACAATGGTATCCGAACACAACGGGCCATTACTTACGAGCACAAAGGACAAGTGAAAGCACCGCAACTTTGCAAATTGCAAGCTCAAATGTCCTCACTCCAACACCAGACTACATGTCCACATAGTCCCTCTCAAAGGCAAGAGTTTCACCTTTGATGCCCTGCCAGATACAGGAGCAACGCGGACAGTTATTTCTACCTTTTTGGTCAGAAAACATAAAATACCCAATATTCAAGAAGAAGTTATGTTAACCGGAGCCAATGGCAACACCTTGGCTTGCGAGGGATTCGTTGAATTCAAAACTCTTCATTGAAAACTCCGAGGAGATTTGTGTGAAAGCAATCGCATGCTCGGATGTATACGAAGATGTTTTGGTGGGATGGCAAGACCTTCAAAAATTACAGGTCATTCCGGGAGATTTCCCAAAGAGCGCAAGTTGGATCAAACGCGCTTGCTGCACAGATGGATCAACGCCATCAAGATTTGGATTTAAATCCGATATTTTAGGAATTTCAAGATGTTTTGAGGGATCACCTAACCAAAAGGCATATAGCAGGTCCCCCAATGAAGATACATCTGCGGAATGTGGAAATTATGCCACGAAGGGTTCTTACTGCACGACCAGTGCCCCTGAACATGAAGGAAGAGGCGGATCTTCTTATCCAAGACCTTATAGATTCTGGTGTCATATCGCCTTCTTCCGGGGCTCCAACCGATTGGATTAGTCCCGCATTTTTTGTGCCCAAGGGAGATGGAAAGGCCGGAGTACGTTTAGTCACGGACTTCTCGCAGCTCAACAAGTTCGTCAAACGGCCAATCGACCCATTCCCTTCCAGTCGAGACATTATCAACAGCATTGATAATACATCCAAGTTTTTTGCTAAATTGGATGCTGTTCAAGGATATCATCAGATTCCTTTGGACGAGGACAGTTCACTCCTCACGACGTTCCTTTTGCCGAGTGGAAGATTCCACTACAACAGAGCCCCCATGGGACTCAACGCGAGTTCTGACGAATGGTGCCATAGATCAAATGTGGCAATCAAGGGTTTACCTGGTGTGGAAATTGCTTTCCTTTGATTTCTCCTATAGTGCCAATTCTTCCATCTCCCTTCTTACTCGCACCCCAACCAATTAGCACTTCATTTTTTTCTGTTGCCGAGCTCGAATTCAAATCGACAGTTTTCTAAACGCCTTCCATTTGAACCGATATCACCTATACGTTTGTAAGTTTTAACCTATGCCATCTTTTACATATGTTTTAGTTTTATAAGTTTTTATACTTTGATCCAATAGGAAACCGTTTACACCATCCACCGAGTTTTTTATTTAATCATCGATCGCGATGCGTGGACGCGTTTTCAAGTTAGGCGTTTTATAGTTTCAAACGAGGCTGATTACTCAAGATTTTCGGAAGTCAATGTAACAAGGTCAACATGGACTCGACGGCAGCTGCGGTTCGGAGCCAGGAAGAGCCCGAGACTGTATTGGAGCCTGCCCGAGTGAGCAAGCCATCAGGCCTATTGGCAAATGTGACAAAGAAGATCAACGAAATCGAGAAAATTGCTTCAAAATGAGAAGAATCTGGAGCCGTGGAGGAGATTCAGGGAACTCCAAGAGAGAGTGACCTGCCTCACGGCGGCATATCACCAAGAAATCAATAGGAACGATACCCGACCCGATCAGAAACGTAGCCTGGATGATTGGTATGAGGAAAAGTTCGTGCCATCGACAAATCGACAAAGAAAATTAAAAGTGGATCGAGAGCCAACGGGAAAATTCGATACGACCTAGTGATAGTGTATCTGTTTGTAGTAGCCACACAGCTCTAGGCTCTCAAAATCCTCAAGGACGTCATCCGCTGCCCCATCAAATTAGCGAGGAAAAAGCCGAGTTAGAAGCTCGCAAAGAAATGAACGAGAAGCTTGAGATCGTGCGTAAACAGAAGCGTCAAGCTCAATATGCGCGGAGAATCAAGACCGCCTTCTTCAACAAAGAAAGGAGAATGCCGAAATTCAAGCTAAACGAAACGCCTTGGAGGAAGATGCAGTCTTCAGGGTCAAAGAAGAAGAAATTCCGCTTGGCATGGACGCCAAAAAGGTCGTTGATTTCGAGAAGTGCTTGACCGAAATAGAGGGCATCAAGCCTTCCGAGTTGAGACCAGAAAGTAAAGGAAGACATCGCACCTAGTCGCAGTGGAATATCGGACCATGCTCCATTCGTCGTGACCTCTCCTAAACCAGAGGAGGTTAGCAATGATCCGTCAAATCGACTTTTGGCGGAGATAGCAGAGAGATCTCACTTGCAAAGTCGGAACCAAAGATGTTCGATGGGTCGGATCCACCGTGTACAGGGCTTTCATACAATCTTTCGATCAACTAATTGCCAACAAGACCAGATCAGAAGCGGATAAACTTCATTACTTGGAAAAATACACGCAAGCACTCCCGCAGCGGTTGGTCCAGAGTTGTTTTAACTTGAACTCAGAGCTTGGATACAGGAAGCTCGTGAGTACTGAATCAGAAGTATGGCAACGAATTCGTGATTGCAAATGCCTTCCTTCGGAAATTGAGCAATTGCCACCCATCAAGAACGACGATAGAGATGCTCTGGAGGAGTTTAATGTTTCCTCCTTTCGTGTCGTAACTTTATGAAAGATGGAAATGCACTCGTCCAGCTCAAATGGGCCCTCTCAAATTCAAGAACTGGTTTTGAAGTTACCATATCACTTGAGGTTGGCGTGGAGGAATCAAGCCTTTAGCTTATTGGAGCAAGGACGCCCCGTCACCTTTCTGGATCTGTGGCGTTTGTATCGCAACAATCTCGGTTTGATGTCATTGCCCATCTTTGGAGAAGTGGTTGATAAGCCACAAGGAAAGGACAGGAAGCCGTGCTTGGATCGTCCGAGATGAAGAAATCTGTGTCAATGGCTACAGATGTAAGGGAGGATAATCTCAAAGGAGACCACTTTGTCTAGCCTGCAAGAAGGCCAACCATTCTTTGGGAACCTGTTTTTTCTTCGCAAAGCGATCAGATGAAGAAAAATCGAAGTTCATACAAGAAGAGAATTGTGTTTGGCTGTCTGACTGTAGGTCACATGGTCGAAACTGCAAGAAACGTTTGCAGTGCAAAAAGTGCCAAAAGAGACATCCAACGTGCCTACACGAATCGGATAGTCCTAAAGAATATGGATGGTTTCGCGGTAGCAAGTCGGTGGAGCTTAAGGATTTGGAGTCCACTTCCGCATGTTGTTTGGAGGAGCCGGGTCACTATGCAAGGGCCGGTCAGCCAAATCGGGTCGCCATGGCTTTGATTCCAGTCAAAGTCAAGAGTTCAAGGTGGACTCAAAGAAATCATCACATATGCTGGCCTCAATAATTTCTCTAGCGACTGTTTTGTCACGGATGAGATAGAAGAAAAATTAGGCCTAGTAGGCCCAAGAACCAGATCAGCTTAACCACAATGAACGGAACGAGAAGAGCCATTTCAACACGTGCCATTAATGGTCTGGAAGTCTCCGATATCGACGGGAATGAGAAGTATTTCTCCCTGTGTCGTTCTCAAAGGACAAACTGCCTGTGGTCAAAACGCGACGTTATTACTCCTGAAGAGTTGGAAGATATCCTCGCTCTCTGACATACCCTTTGTGTTTATCGACGCCAACGTTGGCCTACTTTTAGGAGCCAACTCTCCGGAAACCCTTAAGCCGTTAGAGATCGTGAGTGGACCTGTGGGGAGGCCATATGCTTCCAAGCATAAACTTGGATGGGCCCTGAATGGCCAATCGGTACTCGGAGGATCTCTGGAAGGCAAGTGAAAGTCAATTCAGTTCAAGCAAACTATCAAGGCATCGATAAAGAATTACGCCAAATGTATAGCAATGACTTCCGTGACATCGGTGAGGATGAGTTGGGACTTCGGCCGAAGATAAAGTATGGTTGAAGAAGGTGGAAAATTCGATTCATAGAGAGGAGGGTGGGACATTATTGTATAAGCCTTCCATTCCGCCATGATCGAGTGAATTTTGCCGACAATCAATCCCAAGCTCTTCGCTAATTGCATGGGTTAAAGAAAGGATATTCAGAGATGCGAAGTTTCACACCGATTATGCCGAATTCATGTCGATGATGATCGCCAATGATTTCGCGAGGAGGTACCCGCTGAAGATTTGAATGTGGAGAGGCAAATGGTATATTGTACATCACGGTGTGTACCAAAGCAGAAGGACAAGATACGAGTTGTCTTTAAATGCTCGTTAAAATACGGTGGAAGATCTTATAACGAAGCCCTTCTGCAAGGTCCGGATTTGACCAACAATCTGCTGGGCGTTCTGCTTAGATTTCGCCAAGGAAGTGTTGCGGTTATGGGCGACTTGGAAAAATGTTTTAATCAAGTTCGTGCCTCAGCAAACATCGAGATTTCTTACGATATTTCTGGTACCAGGTGGAGATCCTCATGCAGAACCCATGGAATACAGACTCAAAGTGCACGTCTTTGGGGCAGTCTCCTCGCCAAGTTTGTGCAAATTTTGCATTGAGGAAAGCCGCCAATGACTGTGCCACAAACGAAAGTTTCGCTGCAGTTCAAGTAGTGCAGAATCATTTTTACGTGATGATATGCTTTGTGTCATTCGATACCGTTGAACAAGCTTGCGAAGTGGTCCGACAGGTCCGTAAAATTTTGTAGCTATGGTCATTTCAACTTGACCCAAATAATTTCGAACCGGAGGCGAGTGTTAGATACAATTCCGAGCCAAAACCTCAAGCCCACGACTCGGGATTTGGATTTGTAAAGGACGACTTGCCTATGGAACGTGCCTTGGGCGTGGTTTGGAATTTGCAAGATGATACGCTGGGATTTAGGATTCAAATTCAAAGACAAACCTCTAAACAGGCGGGGGATTCTCTCAACTATACTCCCATCTACGATCCATTGGGAATCGTGGGACCAGCGGTATTGCCCGCTAAACATATCTTTCAAGAGCTTTGTCGTCGGGGAGATGATTGGGATGCAAATTTGCCCGACCAACTATCTGTGCCTTGGAAGGATTGGTTGGAAGGCTCCCAAGTCTAGATTCGTATCAGATTCCCAGATGGTATGGGTCCGAAGTTTCCAACACCCCAGCTCAACTGCACATATTTTGCGATGGAAGCGAAACGGGATATGGGGCAGTGGCTTATCTGATCACGCCCTCCCTCAACGGTTAATTTTCAATCCTCGTTCGTGATGGCCAAATCTCGGTTGGCCCCGCTCAAAAAGATCTCAATCTCTCGACTTGAATTGACTGCAGCAAAGTTGGGTGTGTCTCTGATGGTGACAATAAAGGGAAATCCCGTTGATAACAAGGATTGCTACTTGTGGAGCGACAGTGAGACTGTTCTGAAAGTTAAAGAATGAGAAGACGAGATTCCAAAGATTTGTGTCCAATAGAATCTCCTTTATACGTGAAACGAACGAACTGGAACAATGGAAGTTTGTACCCGGTAAATTGAACCCAGCAGACATTGCTAGTCGTGGCTTACCAGTTCGTGATTTTGTGACCTCGCAAATGTGGAAGCGGGGCCCCGAATTTCTATGCCTAGGGATGGAATCGTGGCCAACTGGCATGAAGATCCCCGAAGTGGATGATAATGATCCTGAAATCAAGAAGAACCCAGTATTTTGTGTTACTGCCTAAGGTTGGAGATGGACGTAGCAAGGCAATTCATGGAAATGTTTCAGACTGAAGTGTGCTACGTGTCGCTCCAGTGGTTGGTTTGATCAAGTTGCAAGCCAAATTTCGGGGTGGATCGTGGTAAAAGGTCATGTTACACGATCTCGCTGATGCCGAAAAGGCCATTTTTTAGATTTCTGCAGGCACAGAGCTTTGAAGAAGAAGTGGCTTCAATTCAACCTCGAGACCAATCCGGAAGAGTTCCAAGTGTGAGAAAGTTCCCGCCTTTCTTGATGAAGATGGAGTTCTCCGAGTTGGAGGAAGATTGTCCAACGCCAGGCACTGACTTTGACCAACGTCATCCAATTATTTTGGCGAAAGGACACATTGCGACCCTGCTCGTCCGTGCTACCCATGCCCGATCAGGTCACCTGGGTCGTGCTTTTGTGATCAACCGTTTGCGCGAAAAGATTTCGCATTATTGGAGAAGGGTCCTTAGTCAAACCATCCTGAATGATTGACAGAGTAATACATCCATCATCACCAAATATCGGGGTATCTTCTTGAATCTGATCATGGATCCTGGCTTCTAATGGAGCATCTACGCATATGCGAAAGTATGCATGCTGTTCTGAGATCAAGCAACGATCCAAAGAGCTTGAACTGTAGAAGGCCTTGAACTTTATGACCCAAGACCTCATTTCAACTGGGGTGTGGTCGCGAGTCAAAACAAAGGGTTTGAGAGCGTCGTTAACTCTGCCCTTTTGAACGGTCTGGCCATCTGGTGGCGGGGCACTAATTAGCACTGGGGTGGGTGTTCTCGTATTTAATGCTATCGTAGCAAGTAGCTTCTGAAGAGTGGTCTGATACAACGAGTTTGCACTTGTAATTCCACCTTCATAGGCATCAAACTCTGTAGGTGTCAGTTCCTGCAGCCTTAAGAGAGTCTTCAACACCTTTTCGAAAGCATCCTTTAAATCACCGGAAATACTTTCCAACTCTGCTGCCACCAGAGAAAAAGGTTTGTCAACAATAAACTCGCACAATCGTTGAGCGTTATTCACCACACGGGTTAAATGTCCTTTGTATCCTCTCAGGGAGGCATTTAAAGACTTACTTGCCTTGTTGGCTGTCATTATCACCGAACGCGTCTTAACACTTTAGTTTCACTGTAATATTGAATGTTTTGGTAGCTTACGATTTTCACTACTTTCACAAACTCAATAGTCACAATATCCTGCCGACTGCGCCATGTTATGTTATGGACGCGTGGAGAACAGACAAACGATGTACTCTGGTTGAAGCTCTATTGCAAACTGTTTATTGAACGGTAGTTGGGGCATGGATACAAGAGATCGTATATACACAGAGAGCATATATGAAGAACGAGAGAGCATGATGCATAAGCATGGCGTAAGCCGGGATAACCTAAATAAGGAATAACACTACAATTATGGAAGCTTTAATAGCTTGGGTTGGTCAAACCCAGCCATTATTTGACTGTGGGATGAACCAGTCAAGTGTAGGCAAAATGGACACAGGCACTGACACTCTTTATTTGATTGAAACGCCCCTTGTAGTCAAAGAGGTCATAGAGGTCAAAGAGGGCATAGTAGAGAATGCTGTTTTGGCCTTCTCAAGTTCCATGAGAAGGGATGTTCCAAACAAGGATGTAGCTTTTTTCACCCATTTATGTGCATGAGATCATTGAGGCACAAGGTTTGCCTCAATGTCAAATGCAAAAAGGCCAATCTCAGGGGCACTAGGAGGAAGAGACAACAGTTGTCTCAACCTCATTGTCAAGTCTCTCCACAGACTTACCCTACCCCTTTCCTTTCCCAACCCTCTTTCCCTCCCATTATTCCCCTCCCTCTCCTCCAACCTCATCCACTATTCCTCTAACCTCTCTTCTGCCCAAACTTTGTACCCGTAATCTCCCCTCTGGCCGTCATGAGCCCAATGCATCTTTTAGATCGTATGATCAGGTGGCGGCCAGAGTTCCTTCTGCCCCTCTTTTACCCTCTCCTCAAATGTTTTCTCATCCTCCGCCTAAGATGAGTTTTGTCTAAAAGCAGGATTTTATAAGGTGAGAAGGCTTAGTCAAAGATTTGATAGCACTAGTCCGTTGAAGGACAATAAGCTCATAAAAGGGCTTTATCTGAATGTGCATTGTCTTAGTTCCAAAAAGGATAGCACAAAGATCAAGGTTCTTGAGGAACTAGCTTTAGATAGGCAGGTCTCGTTCATTTCCATGACAGAAACTTGGCTTCGACCAGTAGTCTTAGATGAAGAGCTGGCCATGGTTGGTTTTAATTTAGTTCGATGCAATAGAGTACGCCCTGACAATCCCATTGTTTCGCATTGGGGCGTATGTCTATGTTAGAAATGACCTGCACACTAGTCCTGTAAAAATGTCTAATGGAGAAGAAGAGGTCTAAGATTGTCATCTTCAAGGTCTTGATCTGTCCATTGTGACAATATATAAGCCCCCCTTTTGTTCAGGAAGCTCGTTCTTGTCAGCTCTCAAATTCATAGGAAATGAGTGGGATAAGGCAGTTTGCTCGAAGGTATTCATTGTAGGGGGCTTTAATTTTCCTGCCAGTGTTGTAGAGTGGGAGGCTAGTCCCGATGGGCATACTCCCATCTCGAAATCGACATCTCAGTTGTTCGAAAAGCGGAGGAGTTTGCTGTCTTGCGCAATTTCTCCCAGCATGTTGGTGTAGCCGCTAGAGGGAATAGTGTTCTTGACTTGTTTTTTCCAATGACCCTGATCTGATCCAGTATGTCCATGTGACACCTAGTAATCTGATAGATCATCATGTTCTCGAGATAGAGTCGACCATTACTCAAAAGCCGGCGTGTTCTAGAGTAAGACCGACCAAAAAGGTCGGTCTGGCTAAGTTCAAGTTCAAAGATGAACATTGGCCGTTGATTATAGAAAGGTTAGGAGAGCTTGACCTCATTTCAATGCTGAAAAAGGAATCATCCATTGATGTAGCCTTAGACAAAATTATTCTAGTTTTTGAGGGCGTCTGTTCCAGTCTAGCAATCTCTGAATGTGTTCCACAGGGCGAGGCATATTCTAAAATTCCGAAGTATAGAAAGAATTTGTTCGAAAAGAGTTGCAAACTAGCAAAAAGACTCCAAAGCACTTTGAATCCAGTAGATGTGGCTAGCCTTCAAAGAAAGTTGGAGTTAGTCAAGGAATTAAGTTGGAATGAAGGCCTCCATTGAAACAGATCAGTTGAAAAAGGAAAGTAGAGTAGTTCAGGAGTTAAAGTCGAATCGGAAGGCATTTTTCTCTTATGCAAACTCTAAGAGAAAGATGAAACACCCTGTAGGGCCGTTTGAGGTCAATGGGGAAGCCATAGACAATGTAGAGTCTATGGCCAACAAACTTGGAGATCAGTTCTCGAATGTGTTTTCAACTCCACTGAGTTTAAGAGCAACAGCCCATTGCTCTATTGATGAGTTTGTTGAGATTGGCAAGGCTTGTCAAGTTGAGCGTTTAGATGATCTTATAGTCACAAGATCAAGATGCTTTAGAGGCCTTCAGGGACCTGAGACCCTCGAGCTCTCCTAGCCCTGATGGTGTGACATCTCAGTTTCTGATGAAATGCTAACTGGTTCTTGCTCCTGTTTTCTCGTATTTGTTGCGTTGCATCTTGGACCAGGGCAAGATCCCCTCTTCTCTGAAGGTAGCTCATGTTGTTCCAATTTCCAAAGTCACTCCCCAGAAATTATAGGCCGATCTCAGAAGCTTGGTAGTTGTAATGTCAGTATCTCTTCTTATGCTGATGATACAAAATTTGTAGTTGGTAGGAATGGTCAGAACTCCGGTTGTCTGTTAGAGGTCCTAGACCAAATTTACTCCTAGGTTGTTGCGAGTAACATGGCCCTGAATGGAATGAAATTCCGCTCAATGACCTTTGGGTCGACGCCATTAGACACTCCACCATTAGATGATAAAGGTAAGGACATTGAGCAGGTCTCATTCATGAAGGATTACGGTGTAGTCCTCCAAGATAATGGAAAGTTCGATGAGCATATCCAGTTGAAAGTTGACAAACATGTGGTTGGATATATCGCACGTTTAAGTCCAGAGATAGTGTCACGACGCTAACTCTGTACAAGTCGATTGTTCAGCCGCATCTTGAATATGCCTCTCCCATTTGGAGTGCAATTAGTTCAGCAGGTTTGCAAAAGCTCGAGCAGGTCCAAAGATGTTTTTCTAGGAACATTGAGGCTATGAGAGAGCTCTCGTATTGGGAGAGGTTAGAAAGATTGGGATTGTACAGTATTCAGAGAAGGTACGAAAGGTATCTGATATTGTCCCAACCCAGGATTTAGGGTCAATTGTAGTGACCGTAGAGGCCCAACGTGCGTTTTGAGAGCCCTTTCAAGCCCTCAAGAATCCAGGCTAGTTAAAACAATGAAGTCCAACTCTCTTCTTTCTCGGGCTCCTTCATTGTTCAATTTCCTGCCCTCAAATATTCGTAGGGCTTATGTAGGCGTTGATCCAATAGCAGGATTTAAGGCAGACTAGGATAGGTTTTTGACTAAGATTCCGGATCAACCTTATATTCAAGGATTAGACAGATCAGCCAATTCTAATTCGTTGGTCGATCAACTAATATATATAAATAAAAGTCAAGTAAAATGAATAATCTTCTCGTCCTGAACTGCTGGGATTCCAATCCCGGTAGCGGTAAGAAAGTCCGCAAAAAAATGAAAAATTAAAAAAAATAAAGCACCCCTGATTATGAAACAAAAATATCATACGGAAATAGTTGGAACCATGGGTGAATCTAAATGTTCTCTATAAACTTCTACTAGTTTCTGCTTTCAAAGAGATAAAAGCGCATTTAACTAAACCACCATGGTTGCTTTTGCACGGGGAAGGTACAACAGTCTTGTCGAGTGAGTTTAACCATTGGAGTGGAAAGCTCTCTGAAACCTTGGTAGAAGACGTTTCAGTTTTGCGTTACCTCCTAACCGAGTGCTTGAACATGAAGATGGAATCCATTGAGCACTCTCTCAGCGGGAAGACATCTGATCAGGAGGCAACGCATAACTCTACAAAACCTCGTTAGATGACGTTCGATCTTCGACCGAGCTTTCCACTCCGCTACTAACGTACTGTATGGTTCAACGCGGCAGTGAGTTTTCCTGAGTTAGCTGTGATCAAGTTCGACGTACTATGGAGACTATGGTGGTCACAAATGAAGGCCATCTCGAGTTATACACTTCCAACTTCTTCTTTCGGTGTTTGTTTGTTTGTTAACCTTTTCTGGGGAAATTGCAATTGCCATCGGACTTCGTCCTTAATTGGCCAGCCAATCACATATGTAACACAGTTGCCTGCACTTTTTTGATCATATTTTCTTTTATTTCTATTGAGTTATTTGGATGTATTTTGCATTTTTCCTGGGGCTGTGGTAACAATAGATTACTAGATTAACCATTTCTTTTCATAATTTATAATCTTTTGAATGTAGTACACAAATCGTTAAGAAGTCCGCATTTTTATCCACTTTTGCCCGGATGGTATATTTTTGTCATTTCAGCGGGTTAATAACTCCCTAAAAACTCCTAAAATTCTAAACTCTCCTGACGCCTCTTACCTGGGAAGGAATTAGGGCCTCAGCCGTTAACCGGTATGAAAATACACTCGCCAAAGTGGTGAGTAGATACTCATTCTGGGTAACGTCCAAGCCTCAACTTAGAGGTAAGAGCGTTTAAAAAAACTCGCCTAAGGAGGTTTAAAGTACCAATAAAATATGGACTATAAGTACTTTAAACTCGTTGAACTGACTGAAGTGATTGTTGAATTTCAAACCCAGCAAATTGATTTGAGTTTTGGCACTTTAGATAACAAGCCTTTATTGTTCAATTTGCTCCCCTCAAATTTTCGTGGGGAGCATGTAGGTGTTGATCCAGTAGCATCCTTTTAGTCAGACTTGGACATTATTTTGATCAAAATACCTGATCAACCCTATATTTAAAGGCTTGCCAGAACTGTCGAATCTAATTCGTTGGTGGATCAAATACTACATGAATATAAATTCAAGAAAAATTGATACCATATGCCGTCTTGAAGTGTTGGGATTCTAATTCCCAGTAGCGGGAAGGAAGTCTACAAAAAAGCCAGAGCTAGAGATGATCATGTGAATTACAAATCGACTTTAAACTTGAAATGCAGAAATTTGACTCGAAAGCAAGCATTCAATATTTATTTTGATGGAATGTAGACCGCGGTGCGCATATTTTGATTCAAGAAAATTCAGGCCATGGTAGTGCTAGCTAAAGAACAAGGGTTCCCCCGAACTAGCCCCACCTGCTAAGACTGCCGAACACGGCCCATGACAATCTTTTTGTCGCTGGCGGTAAGAAAACAATGGAATCGTCGAATACCTTCAAAATCATTTGTTAGTGTGACCTATGAATACAATCGTTTTGAAAATTATTCACATTTGGTATTATAAAATTCAAACTCAATGGCGTTCAGATGACCGTAGTATATTTTACATGTATGGGGAGTCCCAAGGTGGACCAGGACACACAATGTGCCCCACCTACAGAACAACCTGTGCAAAGAGTGGGAGACGTGTCAACTACGCTAAGGTGTCCCTTGGAGAGGACAAAATCAGCCCCCCGCAAGCTAACAAGCTCCTCAATGGACCATGAGGCAAAAATCTATGTCAGCCTGTGGAATAAAATATCATGGATAATTTGTTTCTTTTGGCGAGTACTGTCAAGCTGAAACTACCCTTTTGGAGTACGACACAATTCTGCAAGCTATTAATGCTAAGTATTATTGTTTATTTAAAGAACCTATGCATTGACGTGATTTATATGATATTTCAATCATGATGCAAAGATTGCCTTCAAGGTCATCATATATGAATCGAAAAGTTACGTTATAAATATTTGAGAAGCCTTGTCATGAGCACACGATTGGATCAAACTGGCAATTGTTAAGGACAGACATAAGGACCTACAGTGGACACTGCTTTTTGCTTTTGGGATAGGATGCCACTTGTCCCATAATTAGGGTAGTTGACAAAGTGCAAGTACACTCAATTGATAGTCTCCAAATTTTGGAGGGCTTAAAAACAAATTAATGGACGCATTGGCTCATTTGCAAAATCATCAATTCCACATTTCTTCCAAGAATTTGCCCTTGTAATTGTCGTTTGAATATCATACACCTAATTCTTATTGATTGTTTGATTTATGAGCCTTTACAACAGAGGGTTCATGATCTGTTTTCTTAATTTTAGTATATACAAAAGCGATACTTTTGTAACTAGTTATATGATATGTCATAATATTAGCCCTCTGTATAATTCTATTCAAAATCCCGTTTTCCCATTTGAAAGAAGACATTCATTGATATTTTGTTTTCTTGGTAATTTTAGTTTCATACTTATTACCTTACTAAACAGAGTGATCAAGTATTTGGTCTTAAAAATCGAGTGTTGGAAGCTTACTGGATGGACTCTTACGAGTCGTATATTTCTTTATATAGCTGACGGAATACGATATAGATTGGGAGGATACTACACCTCCCCCCAGATTATGGACACAATTTCAATTATGGGACATAAACGATAATGAATAAATCGATAATGGAAAGACGGTGAGGAAAATACGATGTCGAAAGTAAATGAATCAACACGAAGAAGAGTCGATACGGGGACGGCCAGTTTGTGAGGAACGATGGGTTCTAGCGTAACTGTCCTCAGTAATCATCTTGGGGGTTGGAGGGCCGTTGCAAGTTGTCCCCGGCGGCTTATCAAAAGGAACACGAGGGAAGTAAATTTGTCCTTGCGCCT
>NC_081451.1:7622533-7635880 GCF_007210705.1 Tigriopus californicus
TTAGGGTAGTTGACAAAGTGCAAGTACACTCAATTGATAGTCTCCAAATTTTGGAGGGCTTAAAAACAAATTAATGGACGCATTGGCTCATTTGCAAAATCATCCATTCCACATTTCTTCCAAGAATTTGCCCTTGTAATTGTCGTTTGAATATCATACACCTAATTCTTATTGATTGTTTGTTTTATGAGCCTTTACAACAGAGGGTTCATGATCTGTTTTCTTAATTTTAGTATATACAAAAGCGATACTTTTGTAACTTGTTATATGTTATGTCATAATTTTAGCCCTCTGTATAATTCTATTCAAAATCCCGTTTTCCCATTTGAAAGAAGACATTCATTGATTTTTTGTTTTCTTGGTAATTTTAGTTTCATACTTATTACCTTACTAAACAGAGTGATCAAGTATTTGGTCTTAAAAATCGAGTGTTGGAAGCTTACTGAACTCTTACGAGTCGTTTATTTCTTTGTATAGCTGACGGAATGCAATATAGATTGGGAGGATACTACACCTCCCCCCAGATTATGGACACAATTTCAATTATGGGACATAAACGATAATAAATAAATCGATAATGGAAAGACGGTGAGGAAAATACGATGTCGAAAGCAAATGAATCAACACGAAGAAGAGTCGATACGGGGACGGCCAGTTTGTGAGGAACAATGGGTTCTAGCGTAACTGTCCTCAGAAATCATCTTGGGGGTCGGAGGGCCGTAACAAGTTGTCCCCGGCGGCTTATCGAAAGGAACACGAGGGAAGTAAATTTGTCCTTGCGCCTGGCGGCGGTAAAATGTCTTGTAGGCATCGTGCCTCATGTTGTGGTTCTGAAACCATTTTAAACACTTACACAAGAGGACGAGGATGATTAGGACGGTTATGAGGGATACAGCTCCGAAGCCAGCTGAGGTTGAGTGAATTTCCAAGAAATGGAAACCATTAGATTCACTAGAGACGCGAGTCTTGGCGATCTCCGTATGATTGAGGTGTTTAGAGGCGTTTAAATCACGGCCCGCATGATTGCCCATAATTAGGGCAAGTTACTTTTTCGTCTTCTGAGAAATGCGAGAAGACCGACGTAAAGCCAGCGGAGAGATAGGAGGAACTGGCAAGGAAGGAATGGAACCCGGAATATTCAAATCATGAAGAAGCGCATCGTCTGCAATAAATTTGTGGATGAATTTGCGATTACGCCTAAACTGTTTGCCAGAAATGCTGCATTCTAATTCATAAGATCGTCCATTATCTAAAGGATGAAGAACAATCGAAGTTTGCCCCCAAATTTTGCTGACAGGGTGCTGAACAAGAACGGCAGTTCCAGGAAGGAGCGGAGTAAGAAGACGAGCCGATTCGTCAGTCTGCTGATTGTTCTTTATCTTCGCTAAATTGCGATTCTGTAAAAGAGTCGGATCGAGAGGAACATCTTGAGGGACAAGAGTAGGGAGCAAACCCCTGGGTTGGCGGCCAAAAAAAAGCTGATTTGGACTAAGGCTATTAGGGCCAGGGAGGCACCGAAATTCGTGCAACGCAGCGGAAAAGTCGGTGTCGGATTCTTTACATTTACGAAGAAGCATCTTAGCATTCTTACTTAACCGCAGACTCTGCTAAACCGTTACTTGAAGGAAAATAAGGTGAAGAAGTTTTATGAGAAATGCCTCTAGATAAGGCCCACGAGGTAAATTGCTCGCGGAATTGAGGGCCATTGTCAGTGATAATGGTCTCAGGAAAGCTGATAATTTCGACCCAACGCGTAAGAATTTTAATTATGTCATCAGTAGCCGTGCGTAACAGCTTTTCAACGATCAAGAAACCTGAGTAAGCATCCACAATCGCAAGAAAATTGATGCCCGTAAAATCAAACAAGTCTGCGGCCATCAGTTGAGTAGGGAAAGTTTGGTCCAGAGTATATGACTGGACTGGAGCGGCTCACTAGGTTGTGAAGCCTGATATTTTTGGCAAGCTGTGCATGAAGCAATTACAGTTTTCAAATCATTATTCATGCCAGGCCAATAATAACTACTTTTCGCAGCTACCGACGTTTTTGCTAATCCTTGATGTGAGATGTGCAATCTAGCGAGTATCTCGTTACGAGCAGGATGAGGAATAACAATCCTGTCTCCCCATGTCAGCAAGTATCCTTCGTTGCCATCATCGATGAGAGACAGTTCATCCCATATATTCTTATAGACTCTAGCTGAATGGTAAGGGGAAAGCTGATCGATCGTCGAATGGGACCGAAAAGCGGATATTACAGCTTGATAGTCATCGTCTAATTTTGCTTGCGAAAACAAAAAAGTAATTGCTGGATCTGAAGTCGTGCGATAAGAAGCAATATCACAATCAAGAGGAAGATGAAGTTCATTTTCAGTTGAGTCAGCAGGAAAGACAGGAGCCCGGGAGAGAGCGTCTGCGATTAAATGATCTTTTCCTGCGTTCCAGTCAACGGTAAACGAATAGGAAGACAAAATCTCTCGATATTTAACGAGACGGGTATTTGAAATGTCCGGAAGATGAGTTTTCAGGACGCCTAAAAGTGGCCTGTGATTGGTAACCACGTGGAAGCTATTCATTCCACGGAGATAATAATCACATTTCTGGACAGTGCGGACTATAGCTAAGCATTCGATTTCAACTACAGCATAATTCTGCTGAGCTGGCGTTAAAGCAAAACTTCGGCATTGTGTGACGTGAGGTTTCGGGTTAAGGTGAGCATCCGTCTTCATTGCACGGGTGTCGTATTGTATTAGCGCATAACCAAGGCCATGTTTCTTGGCAGCATCGGTAAGCAAATGTGTCTCCAAGGAGGGATCAAATGGCTGAACTAACAAAGGCGAAGATAAAATCTTTCTTGTGCGATTAAATTCTGCATCTATCTCGGGTGACCATAAATAAGCCGTATTTTTCTTTAAAAGAGAGCGCATCCCGTGGGTCATTTGGGCAAGGTCAGGAAGGAAATTGGTCAATTGATTAACAAGACCTAGGAAAAGGCGGAGAGCAGTAATGTCAGTAGGTACAGGAAATTCTCGTAAACACTCAATTTTCTCGGGATCAGGTCGAATGCCTTCAACGGAAACGATGTGACCTGCGAATTTGACAGTCTCACTAATCTTGAACTTCTTCATTGAGATTGTGAGATTGATTTCCCGACACTTAAACAGGATCCTTTTGATGCGGTCGTAAAGTTCCTCGAGGGTAGAAGCCCAAACGAGGATATCGTCGACAATTTTCTTGGCCCAAGGAAATCCGGAAATAACGTAATCCGAAAGCAGGCACCAAATGTCGTTTGTAGAACACAGACCCATAGGACCACGGAGATATCGTAGCTTTCCCCATGGCAATAAGAAAGTAGTTAACTTGGAAGCTGCATCTGTCAGGGCTATTTGGAAATAGCCCTGAACAGCGTCCATGACTGCAAAGAATTTCATACCTGCGGGTATTGCCCGCATAATCTCGCCTGAACTAGGAAAAGGATGGATTGGCCGTTTGACATGTTTGTTGAGCACTGTAAAGTCAGTCACCAAGCGAACTTCCCCATTTGGTTTAGGGACGAAATGTCCAGGGCTAACCCAATCAGTAACGCGTGGCTTGTAAGCGAGGATGCCCTGAGAGATTAACTTGTCCGTATAGGCCTTCGCCTTGGCGTCAAAATGTATCGGAACAGAACGTGATTGTGTAATTCTAAGCTGGAGTAGGGGGAACAGATTTCATCTTGATGTCCATCGGAGCACCTGTCATAGTTTTGTCAGGCAGCTCATCACTGACGATGTCTGGAAAGTTCTTGAAAACTCTTTCCTTTATGCGCTCACAAGCGAGATAAGTAGATGAATCACTAGAAGGGTCACAAGAAGACGTGGCCCGACATATCTGGTTAGGAAAACCAGGAGGGATAACTTTGAGGTCAACAAGATCATGCCAAGAGAAAAGAATCTCGTCATGGAGATCCTTAGTAACTAAAGGATTGAGAAAAATAGTGTCATTCTTCCTACCTTTCACGTGGACGGAAAGATTTGCATGGCCTTTGGTATTCATATAAGTTTTATTGGCACATTTGATCTTCTGGTTTTTCTTTGTCGGGTCAATTATGACACCCATTCTATGAGCCAAGTCATAGGCCATAAGGGTGCGAGTAGTGCCTGAATCGGGAAGACAAGGATGTTGAAACTCGCGTGCATTTGGATCACCCAAACATGCCACTTTCACTGTTAAAGGATGAGTGGGACAATTACATCCCGATAATAGTCATTGACAAACCTCGCCTACTTCACTACCACCTGAACCGTCAGAAGAATCAGTAGGAGCGGTGGTTTGGCGTGCCGATGCATTCCTCTGAGACTTGGAGGCATTCCAAGCAGATAGGCACGCGTTAGCAAAATGGTTATTCTTGTGACAAGTCGTGCACGAGGCCTTGTCCGAAGATGGACAGTCATTCCGACTGTGCTTTGGCGAGGCGCAGATGAAGCACTTTCCTTTCAAGGAAGCCGGAGAAATCATAGTGTCCGAATCAGGCTGAGCCTGTTGTTGACGTTTGAATGGAGGGGCCCGGGTTGTCTTCGCCTGGACAGGTGTATAAGTGTCAAATTTCTTCTTGTTGTCTCGGTTGGCGGAGAACCGAATCAACTTCTGCTGGACATCTTCAAAAGAGGGATTTTTCATGTCCAGAATCTTCCCAACGAACGTGACTCGGTTCATTACACCCGGTGATCACTCTGAAGATCTGGATGTCGTCAGAGGATAGTGAGGAAAGATTAGCCTCCGTAGAAAGGGAGAGCAGACGTGACAGGAATGTGTCGAGGCTTTGTCCCTCAGCACGTCGAAGGGCAAAGTAGGAGTGCCGTCGCGTTACCAGGGGGTATTTGATGAGGAAAAGCTCGGAAATGAGCTCGATGAGGCCGCCATCATCAAAGACGGGCACGGAAACATCAGTGTGGTAACGGACACGTTCGGCGAGCTCCGGGGACAAGAACTGACGGACATATGCGATCTGTTCATCTGGAGGAGACTTGTCGAAGCCGTTGGAGCGTATGAAGACTTCGATCTTCTCCATCCAGTTTCGCATTTTGATTGGAGTATTCTGAAGGGAAAGGATCTTCGGGCGAAGTGTTTCATTCACTGGGGCCTTGAAACCCTTTAAAACTTGTGAAGAGGCCGCAGGGCTGGGAGGAGGTGGTGTGGCCTTGGCCATACCAACAGCCATAGCGTCTTGTCATTGGCCATACATGAGGTCAATATTGGCGATTTTGTCCTCCCACATCTTAAGGTCTTCGTCATTGAGAAGAGGACTGGCGATATAAATGACTCGCCTGTAAGCTGTGTCTGCCTTCTCATACGAGACTTTCAATTCCTCGAAATGTTTGACAGCCTCGGCGGTAATGAATGGGGAGAGGTTACTCGAGAGAGAGGTAACAGAGCGTTTCAGAGTGGTAATCCTCTGATTTAACTTGCCCATATAGGCACGAGCGGAGTGTTTGGCTTTCTCGTAGAGAGCTTGGTCTCCAACTTCGACGTCCACTAGACTTTGGATAAAGTCAGGATCGTCCTCAGGAAAAGCTGTAGCCATTGTTGAACGTGGCAGAGAGCGTGGTAAAATCACCAATACGTAAAGGAGAGTAACACGAGAGGTGAGAAGATTCCCAAAGTGGGGTAAGGCAATGTCTAAATGGACAGAGCTCTCACTCTTCGCAAAACTGACAACGACAGGAGGAACAATCCTACCGACTGCGCCATCAAGTGTTGGAAGCTTACTGGACTCTTAGGAGTCGTATATTTCTTTATATAGCTGACGAAATAGGATATAGATTGGGAGGATACTACAAAAAACAATCGTGATTACTTTTCAAATACAAGATTAATTGGCAGACTTGATTTTGCTCTATTTCTGCATAGTTTAGTTCATTGCTATCGTGTTTTTATTTGCACTTTTTTAATAGCATTACTTTCCACAATCTTTGGAGGCAATAAATGAGGGAAATTTTCTGCTGAAATTGTCAGTCACCAACTATTTTTCCAGCGCCTCCATATCTTGAGGTAAGTTGTTGCTTTTTTCACCTACAATTGAGATGATTTTGCGATGATTTTTTACCCTCTCTTTACCAAGAGAATTTTTTCGAATAAATTTCTGATGATTTATCTCGTCCTCTATCGTTTTACAAGAAGATTAAGCAAAGCGACCAAATTTTTACCCTATCGTTCGGTAGAGCTGAAATATCAAAATGTACATTAATTCCGACGTGGACTAGTCCTTTATTGCTAAAGATCAGAAACTCATTTTGTTTTGCCGTTAAGGGTAAATTGCAAACGCTCGCCAAACTATTTTTTCCTATGGTAGCAGCTCCTTGCGTCTTCAAGTCTCTGAATTTGCTGTTCGACTTTGTAGAGTTTTGAATGTGACTAGTTATCTGAACACAAGTAAACCTGACGTGAAGAGTCACTGTTGTGACGAAAACTGTTTTTGATAACCGTCTGGAATTTACCAGCAACGGTAAAACAAAAATATTTCTGGTCTGTATTTACTGTAATCCGCTTTTTCAATTAAAAATAAAGATTTGAATTGAATACTGATTTAAATTAATTCAAAAATGATATTTTTGTTGGGTTTGGGTTTTCACGGGATTTTCTAATTGCTACAGCGAATGTAATCCCCAGTACTATTAAAATGAAAGGTTATAATTCGTCTATTCATTACCTTTCAATCTTTATATGATATTTGGTCCACCAACAAATTTAAGATGGCAGACCGAGCCAGTCCTTGAAGGTAAGGTTGATCTGGAATGCCATCTAAATATCTGTCTGACTTGAAGGATGACCCCGAATCAACAAGGCCTACGTATTCCTTACGAATATTTGAGGGCAGCAAATTAAACAATGAAGAAGCCCGATAAAGAAGAGATGTGGACTTCATTGTTCGAACTAGCCTGGATTCTCGAGGGCTTGAAGGTGCTCTCAAAATGCACATTAAGCTTCTACGGTCACTAGAATTGACCCTAAATCCTAGTACCCTGGTACAAAGCTCATGGAGGTTTTGAAGACGTACAGTTTCAGATACCTTTCGAACCTTCCCTGAACCCTGTACAGTTACAACTCTTTTAGTCTCTTCCAATACGAGAGCTTTCTCATTCCTGTGATGTTCCTAGTGAAACATCTTTGGACTTGTTCGACCTTTTGCAAACCTGCTGAACTCACTGGAGCCCAAATGGGTGAAGCATATTCCAAATGTGGTTGGACAATCGACTAGTACAGAGTTAGCATCGTGATGCTGTCTCTGGACTTAAACGTGCGATATATCCAACCACACATTTGAAAGGCCTTTCTTACGTTCAATTGGATAAACTCATTGAACTTTCCATTATTTTGGAGAACTACACCGAAATCTTTCATAGATGAGACCTGCTCAATATGTTTACCTCCATTATCTACGAGTGGACTATTCAAAGGAGTTGACCCGAAGGTCATTGAGCGGATTTTCATTCCGTTCAGGGCCATATTTACCTCAGTTACCCAAGAGCAGATTCGATCTAAGTCCTTTGCAAGGTTACTGGAATCTTGGCCATTCCTACCAGAAACTAACTTTGTATCGTCAGCATAAGAAGAGAGACTGGCAGTAATACTAAGCTTTTGAAGCGGGGCAACGAATAATAGGAAAAAAGAGGCCCTAAGATGGAGCCCTGGGGAACACCTGACTTGACATCATGTATGTAACTAAGGGATCCCTCGACCTTAGCCATTTGCTTCCTATCATAATATCATATCCAATTGAGAACCTTAACTTGGATCCCAATCTCAAGGAGCCTGTTAACTAAAAGACCATGATCTACCTTGTCAAGGGCCTTTGCAAAGTCGAGATAAACTATATCAAGAGATTCATGGCTCTCTAGTCCTTCAATAACCTGCTCAATATGCTCTATCAGTTGGGTAACCGTGCTAAAATGTGCTCGGAACCCATGCTGGCCAGGAGGAAGAACTTCATGAATATCAAGAAATTCAACAAGTTTGAACTTCATGATCTTCTCAAACACCTTTGCAATATTCGAAGTGAGAAAAATCGGCCTATAATTACTGGGGAGCGACTTATCTCCCCTCTTAAAAATGGGAACAACATGAGCTAACTTTAGTGAAGATGGAAACCTGCCCTGATCCAAGATGCAAGGCATCAAATACGAGAAAACAGGAGCAAGAACCTGTGAGCATCTCATCAGAAACTGAGATGTCACCCCATCAGGATCAGGGGAGCTCGAGAGTCTCAAGTCCCTGATGGCCTCTAAAGCATCCTGATCTGTGACTACGAGATCATCTAAATGCTCAACTTGGCAAGCCTTGCCAGTCCCAACAAACTCATCTATAGGGCAATGGACTACTCTACTTTCCTTTTTCAACTGATCTGTCTCAATGGAGGCCTTAATTCTACCTTGTATTACATCCAACTTTCTTTGAAGGCTAGCCACAACTACTGGATTCAAAGTGCTTTGGCGCCTTTTTGCTAGTTTGCAGCACTTTTTGAACAAATTCTTCCTATAATTCGGAATTTTAGAATGTGCCCGCCCTGTGGAACACATTCAGAGATTGCTAGAGTGGAACAGACGTCCTCAAAAACTAGAATCATTTTGTCTAAGGGATCATCTACGGATGATTCCTTTTTCAGCATTGAAATGAGATCAAGCTAACCTTTCTATAATCAACGGCCAATGTTCATCTTTGAACTTGAACTCAGCCAGACCGACCTTTTTGGCCGGTCTTACTCTAGAGCACGCCGGCTTTTGAGTAATGGTTGACCCTATCTCGAGAACATGATGATCTGACAGATTAGTAGGTGTCACATGGACATACTGGATCAGATCAGGGTCATTGAAAAAAAAACAAGTCAAGAATGCTACTCGCTCTGGTGGCTACACCAACATGCTGAGAGAGATAGCGCAAAATAGCAAATTCCTCCAGATTTTAGAACGACTGAGACGTCGATTTCGAAATGGGAATAGACCCATCTGGACTAGCCTCCCACTCTACAACACTGGCCGGAAAATTAAAGTCCCCTACAATGAATACCTTCGAGTAAACGTCCTTATCCAACTCATTTCCTATGAATTTGAGAGCTGACAAGAACGAGCTTCCTGAACAAAAGGGGGGCTTATATATTGTCACAATGGACAGATCAAGACCTTGAAGATGACAAACTAAGACCTCTACTTCTCCATTAGACATTTTTACATGACTAGTGTGCAGGTCATTTCTAACATATAGACATACACCCCCATGCGGAAAAATGGGATTGTCAGGGCGTTCTCTATCACATCGAACTAAATTGAAACCAACCATGGCCAGCTCTAAATCTAAGACAACTGGTCGAAGCCAAGATTCTGTCATGGAAATGAACGAGATCTGCCTATCTAAAGCTAGTTCCTCAAGAATCTTGATCTTTGTGCTGTCTTTTTTTGGAAATAAGACAATGCACATTCAAATAAATCCCTTTTATGGGCAGATAGCCCTTCGATGGACTAGAGCTATCAAATCTTTGACTAGGCTCTCTAACCTTATAAAATCCTGCTTTTAGACAAAACTAATCTTAGGTGGAGGACAAGAGAACCTTTGAGGAGAGGGTAAAAGAGAGAAGGAACTCTGGTCGCAACCTAGGCATACGATCTAAACGATGCGTGGGGCTCATGGCTACCAGAGGGGGGCTTAGGGCTACAAAGTTTGGGCAGAAGATAGGTTAAGTTTGTTTTTTATTTCTACAAATGGTTTTGTCGAATGAGTACGAAGAATGAAAGTACTTAAATAGCTTGAGCTTTGCCGGGAGGGCATTATCAACCCAAAATTCATGTTCAGCCAATCATTTTTCGTTAAATAAAGTTTTCTGTGGTAGTCATCTAAAAGTCAGTTAGTTGCTTAACAAAGCCACTCTGGAGGAATGTGGTAAATATGGATTAAAACGGTTGAAGCAATCACCTTGTGTTTGGATTAGTTTAGATAATATTCCACAGACATCATTGCCTTATTGGACCATCACTACATCCAATTGGGTCCATCTTTCTAATGTTATTCGGTGTGCGACTTTATTCTTTTCCTGTGTCATCACTAGGCCTCGGAATTGTTTTTTATTGGCGGCCAAATAATCACAAAAAAACAATTATAAGCACCAAATAATTTATTTCACAAGAAGAAAAGTTCTACAGCTCAAAGGTTTAAGCTTGTTTACAAGCAAAAATGCCACATAAAAAGAGAACGTTAAATTAATTTTGCAAAGGTTTGCAGCAACTGCCAAAGGTCTCAATATCTTTCATTATTCCAAAATCTTTGAAGTCGAAAGCCCCAGCAATTGTCTCCTAACTTGGACACCCCAAATTAAAAAGCTAAACCATGTAGGTTTCTAGATCAAATTTGATTCCTCTGGATGCTTTATTTTATCGATCTCTCTGGGCAAAGCGACCTGGGTTAAAATGCAAATGTTTTTGTATTTGATCTTTTTCTTGTAAAGTATTGAGGTTTTATTTACATTTTAGGAAAAGCTTGAGCTTTCGCCACAAAGGCAAGCAGGAATAATGTGAGAATTAGAGAACAACTACTATATTGCAATAAATCAAGAATATTTGGACAATGCAGTTTGTAATATTTAAAGGAGATGCAGAAGGTAATTTTTACAATACATCTTCAAAAGTATCCATGAGCTTTTTCCTCAACCAGCAGTCAAAATCAATTGCAATTAATGTCAAGGTTTACACTTTGAGCCCTCCAATCCATTCGTCCCCCCACACACACACACACCCACGCTCGTGTCATTTTCTCATCAAAGTTAGACGATTTGAGAACCTCCCCAAAAAATTAAAATCAACATAACATTTTTTTCTCCAAGCCCTGGCCATGACCGTCTGGAATCTGTTACTAGCAACTCCAAGTTGAGCTAATACTCGTATATTGCATTCATCCTCACAAGAGCCTGGCACTAAATCACCGCAATCATGTATTTCATTTGGTGTTAGTTCAGTTTGATGAGTTGATTTCTGTGTTGTTTTCCTAGTTTACATATGTTCTTGATTCCTCGCTTTTCTCTGTCCCTTACTTCTTGTTTAATATCTCCATCTTAGATTTGTATGTTTAGCTTGATGTGAGGTAGTTTATTCTTATTTTGCTTCGTTGTCCTGTATCTCAAGACAAGACTGTATAGTCTTTTAGGTTTCCACTTTTTTTTGGTCTGTTGGTTTTGCTGCTCATACGTAGATAGTTCTTCCTGCATTCATGATGGAATCTATTTTTGGAAAAGTCAGCAAAGAAGCTAGGCACCGTTTGGACTTGGTCTTAGTAGGGAAGGATCCTTCCGTAGTCAATAAGCCCTTTATTATAGAGGCTTTAGTTGCTTAGGTCAATGAAACCAGGGTGTTGCTTGAAGAACAGCCTCACCCAGTAGTTGAGAAGTCGACTGATTTGACCAATGTAGAGGTTGAAGTAGTACCTCCTCTTGAAAAAGAGCAGGCAAAGACAGTATTAGAGAAAATAGTCTGCCCTGTTTATCGAAAGCAGCCTTGTCCTGATGAAGGAAAAGGCTGTCAGTTTGACCACCCTAAATGGTGTCAAAAACTTCTCATGTTCGGCCTTGAGAAGTTCAATGAAAAGAAGGGATGGTCAAAGGTAGATTGTCCTTTTTTTCATCCATACATGTGCCGTCAGTCCATGAGACTTAAGACGTGCTTTAATGTACGGTGTACCTCAGTCCATGTAGAAGGAACGCAAAGAAAGGAGAGAAGTAGGATAGCTCAGTTTCGTAGTTTTAGAGCTGACCCTATTCCTAAACCTATCCCACCCCACCCCCCTTCCTTAACCCATTTAGCTTCCTCCCTCCCTCTCCTCCTACCTCCCATTCTCTCTCGCAATTCCCTCCTCTTCCTTCAAATACCCAATCCACCCCTATTCCTATCAACACCCTCCTCCCTGTTATTCCCTGCCCCACCCCTATTCCCAAAATTCGTTCGTATTCTAATATAGCTGCCCAACCTTTTTCCCAAACCCAACCATCCCTATTAGCTCATGCTTTGCCTCCAGTAGAACGTAGCTTTGTTGATAAGAGGGATTTTATACGGTTGACGAGGATAGTCCAAGATCTTATGAACCTGGTGCGTCAAAAGAGAGGCCCGTGAAGGGGCTATATTTGAACGTGCATTGTCTGATATCTAGAAGAACTAGCCGTTGAGAGAGAGATTTTATTAATCTCTATATCAGAAACCTGGCTTCGGCCAAGGGTCTTAGATGAAGAACTGACCATAGTTGGTTTCAACTTAGTTCGTTGTGATAGGATACGCCCTGACAATCCCATATTCCCACATGGAGGTGTATGCCTATATGTTAGGCATGATTTGCACGTAAGTAGAGGTCTTAATTGGTTATATCCGAGGGCTTGATCTGTCTATTGTAGCAATGTGTAGCCCCCCTTCTTGTTCAGTAAGCTCTTTTATGTCAGCTCTCCAATTCACTGGAAATGAGTTGGATCTGGCATTTTGCTCGAAGGTTTTCTTTGTAGGGGACTTAAATTTTCCGGCTAGCGTTGTAGAGTGGGAGGTTAGTCCCAATACATATATTCCCATTTCGAAATCGACATTGAAAAGCTGGAAGAATTTGTGATCTTGCGCAATATCTCCCAGCATGTTGGTGTAGACGCCAGAGCAAAAAGCGTTCTCGACTTGTTTTTTTACAATGACCCTGATCTGATCCAGTATGTCCATGTGACACCTAGTAATCTGTTAGATCATCATGTTGTAGTGATACCGGTTGGAGTTGACCAATAACCAATACCAATGTTGATACCAAGGGATTCGACTCGGGCTCGATCTAAGGATTGTTGTAGAGCAGTAGGTTTAGGGTAATTCGACTAAGTCCAAGGAAGGAGTGGAAATATCACAAGTTCTGATGATGATATTTTATTCCAATGAAGTATTGAATATGTACAGGAGTGCACGAACATACAGTCCTCTTAGGTCGGGAGTCCAGTAGTTACTTTTCTTACCCCTATGGTAGACTTTACCAAGAAACCTCTTGATACCTCTTTATGCATTGGGGCAATGACAGACATATGAGTTATATGGCACTAAATCATCGCATTACTGTTATTGTTATGTGACAGGTTGACAGGTCCTCAGATCTGCTTCCAGTCTACTGGCCTTGACATCTTTGCACACTTGGCTTGACATCTTTGCACTCATTAATCTTCGTTGGTGTGATTCGCACTCTTGGCCTTGGACTCTTTACAACGCTTTTGCTTCCACATTATTCTTGGCTCTATAGTTAACGTTGGGATGAATATTTGCTCTCGTTCTATAATGGTCTATCGCAATTCAGCAATATACGGCTGAATGCTGTTTCACTACA
>NC_081451.1:7636422-7646978 GCF_007210705.1 Tigriopus californicus
ACCTCAGTTTCACTTTTTCACTTTTATAATTCGTCTATTTATTACCTTTCAATTTTTATATGATAATTGGTCCACTAACGAATTTGAGTTGGGAAACCGAGCTAATCCTTGAATGTAGGGTTGATCTGGTATGCTATCTAAAAATTTGTCCAAGTCTGACTTGAAAGATGCTACCGGATCAACAAGGCCTACGTATTCCCTACGATTATCAGAGTGAAGCAAATTGAACAATGAAGGAGCCCGATAAAGAAGAGATGTGGACTTCATTGTTCGAACGAGCCTGGATTCTCGAAGGCTTGAAGGTGCTCTCAAAACGCACATTAAGCCTCTACGGTCACTAGAATTGACCCTAAACCCTGGGTTGGGACAAAGCTCATGGGTACTTTTGAAGACGTACAGTATCAGATACCTTTCGTAACTTCTCTGAAAACTGTACAATCCCAACTTTTCTAGTCTCTTTTAATATGAGAGCTCTCTCAATCCCGTGATGTTCCTAGTGAAACATCTTTGGACTTGTTCGACCATTTGCAAACCTACTGCACTCATTGAGGCCCAAATGGGTGAAGCATATTCAAGATGTGGCTGAACAATCGACTTGTACAGAGATAGCATCGTGATGTGCTCTCTCTGGACTTAGAGGTGCGTTATATCCAACCACACATTTGAAAAGCTTTACCCACCTTCAACTGGATATGCTCATCGAACTTTCCATTGTTTTGGAGGACTACACCTAGATCTTTCATAGATGAGACCTGTTCAATGTCTTTACCTCCATTATCTACGAGTGAAGTATTCAAAGGAGTTTACCCGAAGGTCATGGAGCGGAATATAATTCCATTCAGGGCCATATTACTCTCAGTTACCCGAGAGTAGATTCTATATGGTTCTTTACAAGGCCCTCGACCTTAACAATTTGCTTCCTTATACTGAATGAAGCCTCTTATCCAGAGGCATATTCAAGGTGCGGCTGAACAATCGACTAATACAGAGTTAGCATCGTCACACTATCTCTGGACTTAAACGTGCGATATATCCAACCACATGTTTGAAAAGCTTTACCAACTTTCAACTGGATATGCTCATCGAACTTTCCATTATCTTGGAGGACTACACCTAAATCCTTCATGGATGAGACCTGCTCCATGTTCTTACCTTCATCATCTAATGGTGGAGTGTCTAATGGCGTCGACCCAAAGGTCATTGAGCGGAATTTCATTCCATTCAGCGCCATGTTACTCGTAACAACCTAGGAGTAGATTTGGTCTAGGAACTCTAACAGGCAACCGGAGTTCTGACCATTCCTACCAACTACCAATTTTGTATCATCAGCATAAGAAGAGATACTGACATTACAACTACCAAGCTTCTGAAGCGGAGCAATGAAGATAATGAAAAGGACAGGACGCAAAATGGAGCCCTGAGGGACACCCGACTTAAAATCATGTACGTCACTAAGGGATCCCTCAACCTTAACTAATTGTTTCCTACCACAAATGAAACTTCTTAGCCAATTGAGAACCTTGCTTTGGATCCCAATGTCATGAAGTCGATTCAACAAAAGGCCATGATCTACCTTATCAAAGGCCTTGATAAAATCAAGATAGACAACATCAACTTGTCGTGTCTTACTAGTCCCTCAATGACCTGCTCTATATAAATGCTCAATCAGTTGGGTAACCGTGCTAAAATGTGTTCGGACCCCGTGCTGGCTAGGAGGAAGGACTTCATTGACCTCATGAAATTCAATAGGTTTGGACTTCATGATCTTCTCAAACACCTTCGCAATATTCGAATTGAGAGAATTCGGCCTATAGTCACTGGGGAGCGACTTTTCTCCCCCTTAAAAATTGGAACAACGTGAGCTAACTTTAGTGAAGATGGAAACCTGCCCTGATCCAAGATGCAACGCATCAAGTAAGAGAAAACAGGAGCAAGAACCAGTGAGCATCTCATCTGAAACTGAGGTGTCACACCATCAGGACCAGGAGAACTCGAGAGTCTCAAGTCTCTGATGGCCTCTAAAGCATCTTGATCTATAACTATGAGATCATCTAAACGCTCAACGTGACTGACCATGTCAATCTCAAAAGACTCATCTTCAGAGCAATGAGCTGTTGCTTCTGAACTCAGTGGGGTTGAAAACACACTGGAGAACTGATCTCCAAGCATGTTAGACATTGTCTATACATTGCTAATGGCTTCCCCATCAACCTCAAAAGGCCCAAAATGGTGTTTCATCTTTCTCTTACAGTTTGCATAAGAGAAAAGCCTTCGGATTCGACCTGACCTCCTGAACCACCTTACTCTCAGTTTGTAACTGGTCATATTCGATGGAGGCCTTAATCTTACCCTAAACTACGTCCAACCTATTTTGGAGTAAGATGAATAGTTTTTTCGTCTTTAACTGCTGGGATTCCAATCCGCAAAAGAACCCAGTCCTAAAGTTGAAGTTTTCCTGTTAACGTTACAATAATGACAAGCATTGGTATTGTCAATTTGTTTGGCACTGCATTACCCTCATTCTTGCCCATGTTTACTTGGTAATATGTTTGCCAAGCCAATGGAAATGCTTAACAAAATCATTTGATTTTAAGGTTTGAGCTACCTCGTGTCTAAAACAGTATCAATTTTAGGGGGATAACATGCCTCATGGCTTTTTGAAACTTGGGAGGCAAAGAACAGATTTGAAGAGTCAAAATAAATATATACATCACAAACATTTGTTAAATGGTATAGTATATACTTTTATTGGTTAAGGTATCATATATTTGGTAAAATGGGAAGATCAATTTTGCTATGTAAAAAATCAACCTTAACAAAAATGATTTGGTGCATTTATAGTCTGAACTAATGATTGTTAAAGGTTGTCAACAATGCCACAAAGATCCATGATAAAAACAGCGATAGAAATTCTTGAGCTTGCGAAGTTTCCGTCTCCGAAACGTGTGGCTGAAGTCCTGGAAATGGGGAGAGTTTGGAAATTTGATGCAACGCACTCAAGCTAAACAAAGCATGAGGACATATAAACAATAAAGTAGTGAAAATATAACAAGATGAGGTTTGATGTTTCAAACCTCAAACACCTTCAATATTGTTAAGGGCAAGTTTCAAGTTTCCCACCTGACAAGAGAGAAACGAAAAATTAAAGGCCAATATGGAGGGTGAAAAAAGGAACAAGAAACAAGTGTATGTTTTGGGGACATTACAATCCACCATTTTTTAATTTAATGGGATTATATACAATTCCTTTTTCAAAAAAGGAGAACGAATAACTTGTAAATCCGTTTCTACTGCCCTGAATTTGGGTCCACATTTTTTCTCTGAATCCATAGGTCTTTGGACAGCGTCATTTCATTTGGGCAACTTCCTTGGTCCTACTATAGCTGGAATCATTGTGAACGCCATCGGATTCCCTTATACCACTCAAATCTCAATGTTCATGTTCCTTTTGATGACCATCCTGGTTTGCATTCTGTACTACTTTGACAACAGAGGATCCAAGACACACAACAAATATGAAAACCTGTCTTAATGTAATTCTTGCCTCATTATTAAAATGTTATAGCTCTGAACCAACAATTGTGCACCCCCAATACCCCATGCCAAAGTTGGATTTTTTGCCATGATTGACTTCAATAACACGTACTAAAACCGAGAACCACAACATTTTTCTTCTGTAAGTTGTTGTAGGAGGATGGAGAGGCAAAAAATGTGCATACTAAATTGATAACTCTAGCTTGGAAATCTACCCAAGAGAATGGAGAGGGTGCTTTAAGGAAGATTGTAAAATAATGGTGGAAGCATTGCGTTATGACACGACTGTACCACGCCAGGTGTAGGTGACTCAAATTATCATTTTTGAAATGTGATATTAATATATGGGTTTGCCCTCTAAATTAACCACGCTTTTGGCCGTGATACGTTTCCTTAAAGTTGTTGTTTTAAGTTGGCAATGTCAAGGACAAAAGGTTCAAAAACTTTGCTTGGAGGCAAACTCTAAGAGCGTGTTTACTAGTTCACGCCTATTAAATATTTCTTAATTCATTTCCTTGTAATTTTGGATTGTCCCAAAAAATGACTGAAGGCCATTTTTTGACCAAGTCATTTTAGAGTTCAGAAAACTTGAAAATGCGCAACTGGATCCCTGGCACCTATTTGCTCTGGCTCCCCACCAACTGTGGTACCAACTACAGAGAAGGGCCCTTACTTGCAACGTCAGGCTGCCCAAACAAAACGGGAAGAGGCACAGTGGATTCCTGAATAAACTACTCATGACATGCCAAGACAGCAATATTGTTTTAGGACATTATGTAACCCGGGCCACTAATTTTACATAAGATTTTGATAGAATGAGCCAAAAACAACGCAAACGCATTATGATTCAATAAATCGATATATATAAACATGCCCAATCGGCCCTTTATTTGGCAGAAGCTGACTCACAAAGCGCCCCTTGAAGTGCAGAACGTAAGCCATATTTCGTGCCGCGTAAGGCGTCTATGAGATCAAATTAATAATCAAGGGAGCTTGCCACTAGGGCTATCAATTAACATTTTCAGTGGCAAATGGCATCACTAGCAGAATATCAGAAACCCGTTAGTAAAAAAAATAACCCATATTTTTGTTCGATCCAAACAGGGTTGCCTTTTTGGTCAAGCCTAACCTTTTACCATATGTTGGAAACGTTATGTGCTTGGACTTTCCTAACACTAGCACCAACATGATTCTCCAGGCTTGTGTGTTACCTACTGATGTGCTCAAATTGACCGCTTCCTTGTTTGCTTGCTTATTTTACTGAAATTCTAGTATATTTGCCTGTTTGCAAATATTTGTTCCATTTTCAAATAAGTTCAGTGTTGCTAAACCAGCATGACTGTAACAGCAAACTAGTTAAGTTGATCTATTCATTGCGAATTAATAACTTGTGTTCCGTCCACCCGTCAGGGGTGAAAGGTCCTGACTTATTGAATTCCCGTGGTGAACAGAAGCATGGCACTCCTGACCCAAGCACTAGGTAAAAATACCTTGATAGCTCTCAAAGATGGAGAGCACCTAGTACATGGGCTTAAATTTCTTAGACCTATCTTAAGGCCTCCGGTTATAACCCTAATCATACGAGCAATAGTGCGAGCTTCCTTTATCAGGGCCTCAAACAATCATTAAACGACTAAGGATACAAATCGCTAGCTACCTCTACTCCCCATTGGTCCCAGATTAATCTCGGTTGTCTGGCATACCTGGGCCAATCTTCAAGGCTAAATATCCTGCAAAATGTGGTTACTATTCTAGTCTAAACGCGTCTATCAAAGTCGACCTCTACTCTAGAGTCTAACTACTGATTTCTACTACAAGAGTGATGAACTTTAGATACAGTTGCATACAAATCACTTGCTACCTCTACTCCCTACGATGTCAGCACGATCTCGGTCGTCTGGGAAATCTAGGCTACTCTTCAAGGCAAAGTGTACAGTTCAATCTACTTTATTCATCACAAACACACCGCCTATCAGCTGTCGTGCTCTGGTAAGAAAAGTGGGGGAATTGTTGGGCCAATGGAAAAGGGGACATACTCATATGAAATCAATGGGTTAATAATTACTGCTCGATGTCTGGTGAGATGGTCCAACGGAGATGCTCGGATGACGTCCACTCGACGGGATTGAAGGTCCACTAACAAAGTGACGAAGTGCTGTACTCAGACTCGGCACTTCCCAGGTCCTCTTACTCTTGTGCACGGCTTCCTGGGTTTCCTACTCCCATATGATGACGATCTCTGTCCTTTGAAACAATTCCCACTTCTTGGCACCAACACAATGACAACGTCCCAGCACTTAGCAATGGCGGGTGCTTCCTCCTTGGAGAGGTTTCAAAATCTGACTTCTCTCCTCGAGCTCCAAATCAAGACTTGTGTTCTCGATGAAGGGTGATGCGTGACTGTGCTCTCCTCAAGCACGGAATTGTGACCCTGGTTCTAACACATTCCACATTGGATCTGAGAGGGTTGTGATAGGCGGTTGTGGTAGACGGGAATTTCCTGTTTCTCCTCCCTTCAAACATGTAGCCGACATTCCTCACCCATGGCTATAGCTGGGCTGACCAGCCCCTCGGGTACTGGAGCTTTTCCTTGGTGATAGGAACGATGTAGAGATTGATTCACACTGAATCACAAAGCTCTTTGATACAACCGTTTCCAGTGACATTGTACATCTGATGGAACACGACGTCGCTACGAGCATTAGGCTGGCATTTTGGTGTGGGACTGGGACGCATTTAAACTCGGTGTTTTGGAACGGAATTGAAGGTTCAAAATTCTGCCGCCGTGGCACTGTCGTACTCTTCTAATACAGGGCACTAAAAACAATGAAATCCAACTCTCTTCTTTCTCGGGCTCCTTCATTGTTCAATTTGCTGCCCTCAAATATTCGTAGGGTTTATGTAGGGGTTGATCCAGTAGCAAGATTTAAGTCAGACTTGGACAAGTTTTTGACTAAAATTCCGGATCAACCTTTTATTCAAGGATTAGCCAGATCAGCCAACTCCAATTCGTTGGTCGATCAAATAATATATATAAATAAAAGTCAAGTACAATAAATAATCTTCTCTTCTTGAACTGCTGGGATTCCAATCCCGGTAGCGGTAAGGAAGTCCGCACAAAAAAAAAAAAAAAAAAAAAAAAAAAACATAGTTCATTCCATTATTCAAATTAACATTATGGCATGTGAACTTCCCGAGTCTCTGAAGAAGCAATTCCCTTGTACTTTACAATTTAATTTGCTGAATATGGTTGTGCTTTCGTTTTTGAAGTTCTGCATGTGGCAAATTGTCACTGGCAGTACTGATGGGAAAAGGGCAAGTAGCAAGTCATCGCAGACACCCAAGTTCTACTTGTTTATAAGCAGAGCTTGGCCAAATACTAGAACTAGGGCAAGCTTGACCCTAGCATAGATCCAGTGCTAACGTAGGGGGCTCATGTAGTTAGCCCAGGAAAACCGCAAAAATGGGATTTCTTGTTCGTAGTTAAAGTCAATTGCCAGAAGCAAACCTAGCATTGAACCAAAGCCACGTTGATGCGTCACTGTTGGTGCACATTATTGCTTTCCATCCATAAGTTGATTTAATTTGCCCTGGTATAAATTTCTCGCGTAAGTTTGGCCACACCATTTTCCCCTCAAGTGTCTGTATACAAACCCAAGTTGGGGCAAGTTCCTACTCGGGCAAGTTAAGCACCAGACTACTTGGCCTGTCGGTGCTTGCTTCACATCAGTAACTGGCAGCATGCGAGAAATCAGCGTGACAGCCATATTATATTGAGAAATACCGTACTGATGCAATTCTAATGGCAAAAGACATTTTAATGCTGTAAGAATATGTTGGTTGAACCCAAGGTGAATCAAATTTGTCATAAAACCATTCAAAGCTTTGCCTTCTTGTGCAATACAAACATTTTAGGTCTTTTTGGAAGTGCCTGACTCCCTGTTGAGAAAGTTTCCAAACAAAGCCCATGTTCGCTAACAATTGGCAGCCAATCAGATCGCTCGAATTTAATGACGTTATAATCAATGACAAATACTAGGTGGAGGGACCTAGTACATAGGCTTCAATTTCTTAGGGCCTCCGGTTATTACCCAAATTAGGGCATACAATCAAAAGTTCGAGCTTCCTTTATCAGGGCCTCAAACAAACATCAATAGGGACCTTTAAGCTGATGTCAAACTCAACCTTCTGAGAAAAGGGTCACGAAACCTCCATTTTGATTCGTCCTTGGGCGGTCACTTGTCACATCTTATTTCCTTATACAACAGCTTAATCAAATCGACGGAGATTCTTGGACAGTCATCTTCCATCTTGACTGGAATCTTGGGTTTAATACTTATTGTCAACCATTACTAATCAGACCGAATCTTGTATTTTATGTAAATAATTGAGCAAGCTGAACCGTTATGTCATTATGTTGCAAAAAGGTTTCGCGGGTGAAGTCGAGTATCTTGAAATGCTGAATTTGCTTAATACACCTTTCCACATGAAATACAAGCAGATGAGCACTTGCAGGCCGAAATCGATATCAGAAAATTTGAATTAAATGGTGAGAACGATAAGATACCTGACTAGCATGATATATCACACTAATTATGACTAGAATTGTTTATTGTGTGAACTACTCAAACATCGAATTGATGTTAACAGAAGGGGTTTAATAATGGACTTATAATTTGGAACCATGCAGGGAAAAAAGTTTTTTAAACGCACTCACTGTTCAAGAATGTTTCAGGCATTGGTGTTCATATACAAGCAAAAAAATGAATGGCAACGTGTACGAGATTTGACATTTAATTCCAAAAAAGGCCCATTTTCTAATTTGCGCGTCTTCATCAAATCTGATCCTTCACGAGCTAAGAAAAGTGATCGCAAAGATTGGTGGTCCCAAAGAAGTGATATGTTAACAGTCTTAAGCACACCTTCAACATAAGAGGGAAGTCGAAGAAAATACATCTCTCTTTAATGTTGAAGAGAGTGAAGATATTCTGTTCGGAATAAGAATTGGCCACTTGGGGATTCTTCTTTGCACTTTCTCTATACGGCCAATATCCCCTGTTAGAGGGTTCCATACTTTGAGCTTAGTCTACATGAAAAAGTGAAGAGGAGAATCACAGCCAGTACAATCAACAGTTGGGTAGAGACAAGCGATGAAAATCTTGATTACTGGAGAAGATTGGGTGGGCCAGATTGAACAGATCCTGTTTTTGCTCCCGCCGTTTGATGACATTTGGACCGGAGCCGGAAAAACGTGCGTGACCGCCAATATTCAGAAGGGATGTCAGGCCAAGGACAGTAGGGGTGTTAGTACGTCCTTGACCGAGAAGGACAACTTGTGTCCGGACGTCACCTCCGGAAAGGTCAGGTTCCCAACATTGGGACACTAACCTGGCCAGCCCGATTTTTGGCTGTAAAATACCTCCATGCATTTTTTGGCATATTGGGGAACGCACAGAAATCGTTTGAGGAATTTGGTGAAGGTGGCATCGGCGGATTTGAGGGCGGATTGGGCGGAAGGCAGTGGAGGAAAATTGGTGATGTAGGTCCGGAAGAGTTGAAGAACTATTAGAGAGGAAGATTCTTAATGGGAAGTCGATTGGAAATGTTTTCGATCCTGGCCCAGCTTTGACTATTGATGATTTGAGATGGTGTTGGTTTTGTGAGGAAGTTGGTGATTGGTGCCTTGCATGTGAGAGATCCGACAGAAGATTGGAGCACAAATTTCCAAAGAGGAGAAGTAACTTGACCTGAGGATGGGTGATCGGCGACTGGCTCTGGAAATCAAATGGAATTGTGAAGGAGATCCCTATCCTCGCGCAATCCGAAAAAGCGACAGCTTAAAAGGGTGGGTTGAATATCATCTGTCAGAAAGGTTGGCCACTGCGGATGGCTGCTGAATAAAATTGTGCCCGAGTCAACTGATTGTAGAGATTCCGGTGGATGCGATTCATACCTCCTTCCTAGAACTCCTTGAAACGTTGAGTGGTAAGGCAGAATCAGCTTCATTGAAATTTTGGAGGAATGAAATGCTAAATGTGTTATATTATCTTAGTAGCGCTGGAAAAGTGACTGCCCAGGAGATTTTGTTACCTTTCCTTTTAATATGACGTCATCAGTCAGCTGTAGCTTAAAGGTGCCTATTGGCTAATGAACAATCGCTACTACCTCTACCCCCCACGGGTTTAACAGATCAATCTCGGTTGTCTGGCCATAATACCTGGGCAATCTTCAAGGCTCAACTTCCTGCAAAATGTGGTCACTATTCTAGTCTAAAATTAGGATGGATCAAATAAATGTCAAAAATCAGGATTGCTAGAAAAGCACGCAAGACTTTCCAAACGTAAATTAAAAGGTTTAGGTTGACCCAACAGCAACCCTGGTTTGATCGAAGAACATTCAGGTTCATCGCTAGTGATCCCACATTCCACTGGAAATGTAAATTGGTAGCCCTAGTCGCACCTCCCGTGAATTTATTTGATCCCATCTTAGTCCCAAACTGCGTCTATTAAAAGTCGACCTCTAATCTAAGAGTCTAACTACTGAAATTGCTTACAAGAGTGATGAAACTTTAAGATACAGTTGTTGCATACAAATCACTTGCCTACCTCTACTTCGCTATGAATGCACAGCACGAATCTCGGTCGTCTGAGAAATCTAGGCTGCTCTTCAAAGGCAAACTGTAACAGTTCAATCTACTTTATTAATCACAAACAACCCGTCTATCAGGTGTATTCTCGGGTAAGAAAGTGGGGGAATTGAGGGGCCAATATAATATTCCTGAGCCAATGGAGAAAATCACTCTGCGCTCCGACCCGGATTACCACACACACCTGTTCCATGGCACCTCTTTTACTTGACCACATTTTTCATATCAAGAAAATATTCCTCTGGCCAGTTTTCGTCCATCCAACTGCCTGTCTGATCAACTGTCCCGATTTCAGTCACCTTCAAGATGCCCAGAAATTTCCATCATCTGGGCGTGACTCGAAATGGAGGTGCGTAGTCAATGTGCAGAAGTGCGT
>NC_081451.1:7647029-7656168 GCF_007210705.1 Tigriopus californicus
TGGCTCACTTGAGGCCCTGCAGCTATCAATCAACACCGGGGTTGTGAGCAATCCAGCTGCAGTGGCCCAAGGCACTTCGCAAGCATTTAAAGAGGCCTCCTTCGTGCAGCAGAGGAGAGCAGGACTCAAGACCCCGTGGTTCAGCGCCTACCATCAAGAGCAGAGGGTCAATTGCTCCAAAAATTGCGTAGTGCCAAACGAGCCAAATACCAGAGACTTGGGAGCAATATGCGATATCAAGAATTGCACATCACAAGTCTCTGAGGAGCGCCGAGTTAGCCCACCAATTGTTGGAAGTGGAGAACCTGCTCTCTTCTTCGGCCTCGCCCGGATGGCGGGCTTGTACAAACGTGCCAAAAAGCCCGCCACAAACTCGGAGATTCCCGTAAGTAAATTCCTCCTCCAATGTCAAGAACTGTTTGCATCAACATCGGAAACAAGAGTGGAGGAGGTCCGGGCTGCCCAGAAGAACGCCATCCCCTTTGCAGCCCTTCACGGAACCCGAACATGGATGTGGCCTTCAAGAAGATGAAGAGTAAAGCCCCTCAACATCTCGGGTCTCTCCTTTCCAACTTTCACTTCTCCAGACCCGAGCCCAGCCACTCCTCAAGGGTCTTTTCAGCTCGCCCTCCATTCTTCCTTCTTCCCACCACCGTAGATGGAGTCAGCCATCATCTTCATCCATAACAAGGGGTCCAGGGACATTCCAAACAACCATCGGGCTATCACCAGAGGTACAAGAACAGATCATTCAGCAAGGAGAGAAATGGAAGGCCGCCTCAACGCCCTTCAAGAGCAAAACAGAAATCTCCTTCAAACGCAAGCCCAGAATTCAGGCTCACAAAATGATACCATGCGACTCAGCATGCCCACCTTGGCCAAGACCACGGATAGCGACTTCTATCGCTTCAAATCCTCAGCCAGGGCGGTAGCAGCCGCCAATGGATGGAGCGTAATCCAATTGGTCAGAGCAGTCAAAGCCAACGTCCGCGAAGGAGCAATGGACCTCCTTATGCCTGTCGTCAGAGACCCCCGCGCATTCCGCACTATGGACGACTTTTGGGCACAAATTAGGCAACAATTCGTCTCACCAGCCCATTGACAAATTGCTCGCGCTGACTATGAGAGACGGCATCAGCATCCAAAGAAGAGATCCGTAGTTTCCACAACGCGCTGTATCAGTTTTGGAGGATGCCTATCTCGAAAAAAGATGAACCGTGGAGATCAAACCCACAACTACCCAAGCCATATCTTGGAGCCCGCACCAACCCACCAGTTTTAGATCAGTCAAGCTCATTAACCACTTTCTCACCGGTTTGGTTAGACGACGAAATTCGCATGAAAATTAAGGACGCTATAAGCATGGGAGTCAACATTACCACGTACCCCGAAGCCCTTACCCGAGCGTTGGAATTTTATGCTAACAAAGAAAGAACCCGGACCGAGAGGAGAAGACTCCATGCGGATCACGGATCCCACAGCCAGCACAGAAAACCAGAGTTTTCAAGCCACAGGAACGCACAGAGCCGATGGACATAGGCTCCATCCAGACACACACATCCTCCACTCGCAAATGGTGCCGGTTACACCAGACGAGTTGCCACGATGACAGGGATTGTATCGTGCAGCAAAGGAGAGCCATGCAGCCTAAAGACAAGTTAACGCCGACTACACACTCCGCCAGAAGCCGGACACAGTCAAATATGGCAACACTTGCAAACGGTGGCAACGGCAAGGGACACTGGGCCCGACAATGCCCATCCAAGCCCTCATCCCGGGATGATAACCAAAAGAGTCATCATCACATGACTGCTAGGAGTCATACGCACATGACCCAAGAAGAGCGCGACAATTCCCGGTCGAATCATTCCTCCTCCAAGAGCAGTGGGACGAGCAAGAAGAAATGGAGCCTTCCACATTCTTCGTTGACTTATACGTTAACTCCATCAGGCGAACTCCTACAAATCAGGTAGCGGCGTTCATCAAGGTAGAATCGGTACACACCCCACGTTCATGTTAGTTGATACTGGTAATCTAACTTACAACCTTATCGACCATGAGACGTTTCTACGAGCCTATCCAAACCCAGCCAAGCGACCCAAGGTCACACCTCAAGCAAACCCGGTCACAGCCGCCGGTCTCCAACCATTACAGGTAGTCGATTAGCCAACATCCCTATCAAGATCGAAACCATTCCACAACGCATGGATTGCATGATGTTTAATAATCAAGAAACTAGGCACCAGCGCCATACTGGGAGCCCCCACCATGAAGAGAATGCCTTTGGTACCCAACCTACAACAAGCCGTAGCGCATATTGGTCCAAAAGGCCAACGAATCCGCTGTAGGCCCGCAGTGAAGTGACCAAGCTCACTAACAAACATGACGAAGACGCCAGTGCCACGCCATCGATGTTTGTCTCATCGAGGACACCAAATGTCCTCCGCTGACATTCAAGCTGTTCCAGCCAAGAGAGTGCACCGAGCTGAGCCAAGGCCCAAGTCAGCCACCACTCCCCAACCAAGCCCTCAGTCGAAGGAAATGGAATATTCATCCAAATGCCTAGAGCAAGCTGGACCGAAAGAAAGCTGAAGCACTCATTGCCATAGTCACTAATGGAACTTCGCAAGTACCCGTGGTCAATACGCACTAATCAACCTATCACCCTCAAAGCAGGTACAAAGATAGGCACCGTGTACGCCATAACATAAGGGACAACCTCCAGCAAAGCAAGCTAATCCACCGAAAGGGATCGAACCAGATTACAGCCAACTCAGCACAAAGCATGACGAACAAGCAATTCGCCAATGCTTATGGGATTTTATCGGAGCCCCTCCCACGAAGGATGCCCACGAATCCGAGAAACGTTGAACAATACACGCTTTGTTCAAGGACAGAATCAAGCAGCAGCCCCAGCTCTCAGCAGCCCAGAAGAGACTCACGAAGACCTTCTCTACCGAATCTAAAATACATTATCCCAATCTAAGTATGACGTCGGCCGAACCGACCTCATTGAATTCCAGGTTGATACAGGAACGTGACACCTGTTAAAGACCCGTGAGACCTCTTAACCCCTCAAAAGAAAACAGACCTGCGAAAAACACTGGATGAATGGCAGACCCACGGAATCATACCGTCAAGCATGTCCGCTTGGGTTTCTGCGCTAGTTCCAGTTAAAAAGAACTCATGGTGATACGCTGTCGACTACCGACAATTGAACAAGGTTAGTTTGGCTATCGCATGAGTCAATAACAATAGCGTCGAAATAAGCGGAGCTGCTACACACAAAAAAGGATAGAGCTAGAAGCGATAAAAAAGTAAAACTTTAAGCTCGCTTTGAGACAGAAGTTCAACTGTCGTTTGAAAAAGCGGTGGCATTTTACGGTTGACACATCCTACATATCCGAAATTTGCGCTTGGGCACAAAGGGGTACAAAAAACCAAACAACTGAGGCTGCGATCGTATCATTTGGAGCAATTGGCCAGCGACCAATTGATCAGAGCTAAGTCTTCATCAGCATAGATTTGGCCGGAGCGTATCACGCTATCCCCGTACGACCCGAAGACAAGGAGAAACTAGCCATGGCTATCCCTGAAGAATTGTTCGAATTCAACCGAATGCCATTCGGAGCTATGAACTTGGGGAACACGTACGCCCTATCAATGAAAATCGTAGTAGGAGACCTGGTTGACCAGAGAAAATGCCTCTCTTATTTCGACGATCATTTAATAGCTGCTGAATCTTTCCTCCAAGCCCTGTTTCGCTTCGCAGAATTCTTACACGCCGTCGAAGGCGCTAATCTCAAGATAGGGCCCGCCAAGACCGACCTATTCACCCAACAAGCAGTTTGGCTAGGGCACCTAGTCAAGCCAGGAGGCCTCACCCCAGCAGAGCGCCTCACCGAAGCAGTCAGAGACTGGCCGACCCCTCGCAATCTCAACGAGCTTCGGACATTCCTCGGCAAATGTTCGTACTATCGGAAGTTCATCCCAAACTTCAGTCACCTCGCTGAGCCCATGAAGAAGCTGCCATGCAAGGATACAGATTTCAAATGGAAAGACGCTCAACAGAAAGCGTTTGAAACGCTAAAAGCAAAATTGTGCGAGAAACCCGTCCTCGCGCACCCAGATTTCCACAACGAAGAACCGTTCATCCTAGACACGGATGCATCAGGATTCGCCACCGGGCAGTCCTTTCACAGAAACAAACCGATGGACAATCAGGCTTTTGCATACACATCAAAGTCACTCACGCACGCCGACACAGGCCTCTTAAATTCGCGTTTCTATATGGACTCAGACAAAGACGCACCCCTACACTCATCAGCCCTGCGAGCGTCGCTCTAGCCCTGTATTGGCACAAGCCAACGCTGGAGGCCAAACCGACGTTCCCCTAGGCGAAACCGTCGTCAAAATGAACATGACGGTCATCCTGCCACCCGATTGTTGTTTTAACACGATGGATATGCCGACACTCCGGAAAGAATTCGCCACCCACCAGCTCCCCTGGAGCACCCCTCTTCGCTGTCTGCCAGAAGCATAGCCTTCCCCAAGTAGGCAATATGTTATACCGACGCACAGTGGTAGTGTTCCGTCCACAATCGCGTACATCATCTTAATATGACATGGATAAAGTGATGTACAAGATGAATGATTGTTCCTGGAACGGTTTTTTTCAAAATGTGAAGATAATGTATGTTATTATCTTGGGAAAATCACAAAGTTGTTGGATTGCCCATCGTGTAGTCCGTTTGTCGGTCAGGTGTCGACCAAATGCCACCCTAATGCTCGTGAAGACGTCGTGATCCATTACAAGTAGCTCCTCCAACCCTTGATCATAGATGTACAATTTCACATCGTTCCTATCACCAAGGAAAAGCTCCAGTACCCGAGGGCTGGTCAGCCCATCTACAACCATGGGTGAGGAATGACAGCTACATGTTGGAAGGGAGGAGAAGCAGGAAATCCTCGGTCATCAAAAACGATATTCTCGTGATCATTTTGAGAAGGAGGAAAAGGATCTGAAGAAGCAATCTCATCCTCAAGGATCAATGTTACCAAAATGTCGGCCCCTGACAACAAAATGACGACAAATCCTTCCTGAACGTCCTGTTGGACCTAGTTCCGGCCCAATGTCTACCCTTTGTCAAGCAACCCAGTGGTGGTCAGACGTGGCCCACATTTACAGAAGAGGCAGACACAATCCATTGTCGGCAAATCCGAGAAACCCCTTGATGGCCAATGTGACTGGCATGACAAAAGGAGGTCAACCCTGGACATTGAGGAAACCGTTGCCGTCCACAAGGGCCCTGGGACAACCCGTTTTAGCCTCCATGAGGAAAGGCGGAAAACCAACGTGGTACGGGAAAATTTAACCAAAACGACAGTCACATTTTCGCGCTCGAGGAGAGCAGAGTCACATTTTGGTTCTCAAGGAGAGAAGTCTGTTTGAACCCTCTCCGACAAGTGACCATTGAACATTGAAAGTGAAAGCAATCCCATCTTGAAGCTCTTGCTGGTATTTGAACGAAAACATTTTGATAGACGTGCTGGAGGTTGAATCGATCCATTTTAATAAGGACAGTGAATATCAATGTTGGAGTCGGGACCCAGGAAGCCGTGCAGAGTCAAGAGGACCTGGGGAAGTGCATAGCAATACATCAGTGAGCCAGCATAGACGTGTTTGAGAAGTCTCTGGAGCTGAGTACAGGTGGAACTTCTGAGTTATACTCCGTCAATTCGATTCTGGACCTTCAATCCCATCGAACCGACGTCATCGCCGTGAATCTCCGTTGGACAAGAATCACCCTCATCAAAAAGTAGGATCCAACCATTTTCTGTCCATGTATGTTTTCCCTCTTCCATGGCCAAGCAATTACCCCCTCTTCATTACCCGAGCAAGACAGCTGATTGGTAGAGTGTCATTTTTCATGTTTGTGATGAATAAAGTAGATTGAACAGTACAGTTTGCCTTGAAGAGTAGCCTTGATTTCCCAGACGACCAAGATCGTGCTGGCATCGTAGGGAGTAGAGGTAGCAAGTGATTTGTATGCAACTGTATCTACAAATCAGGTAGCGGCGTTCATCAAGGTAGAAATCGGTACAACACCCCACGTTCATGTTAGTTGATACTGGTAATCTCACTTACAACCTTATCGACCATGAAGACGTTTCTACGAGCCTATCCAAACCCAGCCAAGCGACCCAAGGTCACACCTCAAGCAAACCCGGTCACAGCGGCCGGTCTCCAACCATTACAGGTAGTCGGATTAGCCAATATCCCTATCAAGATCGAAACCTTCCACAACGCATGGATTGCACGATGTTTAATAATCAAAACTAGCACCAGCGCCATACTGGGAGCCCCCACCATGAAGAGAATGCCTTTGGTACCCAACCTACAACAAGCCGTAGCGCATATTGGTCCAAAAAGCCAACGAATCCCGCTGTATAGCCGCAGTGAAGTGACCAAGCTCAACTACAAACATGTAATGGCCAACCTAGATCAAGGTTCGCCATGTATTGGCCCAACCTAGATCACGGTTGCCATGTAATTACCTAGAAATAAACAACCATTGGTCTCGGTGGTAAGGCGTAGACTCTCTTTTTATTCATAGCTAAACATGGCTTTATATTCAGAGAAGAAGCATTGCGCTTACGGCGCCTGTTCCAAGTCTGTCCGAACATGTTGGAGCATAGAGTCCCTCTTTGGATCAGGGTGTGGTTCTCTCATGACGATGCTTTAGTTTCGTATACATGCCCTCGTGACAAGGTAAAAGGGAACCTTGTACCTTGTCAACAAAGAAGAACCGGAAGCCTCGCATGAGAGACCCTGTCTATGATAGTTGCTAGCAGACATGACAGATTTACAAAAACATATTTACATGTGAAGTGGAAGAAACAATCAATTTTTGAAGTAGAGTAAAGATTGGAACATGGGAAAATCGGAAAACAAGAGATACGTGGAACATTGAAATGAAATTGGAGCATTGAGATAAAGTCGGAACAATGAGATAAGATTGAAACATTGAGAGAAAGTTGGTTGGACATTGAGATAAAGTTGGTTGGACATCGAGATAGAAAGTGAGAATGAGAGGGAAATACGTATGAATGATGAAATATGAAATTACTAGTGCGGCATGGAATTTAGCTTGTTCTTGTAAGATTGAATAGAAATGAAATAGAGATAAAGAATGACGAGGTCGATCACCTACGGACAAAATGCACGTATATGGGGGCACCGACTGGGCTAGTCGGGAGCTCATGATAAAAAGGCCTCAAACATAAGATTGTGGAAAGCGGGAATAACTGCATCCGAATAACCACATACGATCTAAGGGAATCAACAGCATCCTTGTCATATTTGGAACGTTCATAAAATGGGGCACGTGAACTCATTCTTGAGCAGGGAATATTTTGTCTTCCTTTTGTAGGGCATCGCGTCTCTTTGGAGCACGGAATCATTTGACTTCCTGTTTCAGGGCATCGCGGAATATACTTCGCGGAAACTTGAAATTTTTCGTACTTTTTCTCTGATTAACAAACTCCATCTTTTACTGCCACCTTTTCGAAGGGTGGTTTAATTTTATCCGTGTCCATTACGGTTTTGATTGTATAAAAAGAATGCCTGGTCCCCTTTCCTCCAGTCGTGGGGGCAGTTCAAACTTAAAGAGAGTTTGAAGCTGCAATAAATAATAGCCCGGGGAAATTGTATAAAATTGGCATTGCGCATCGGAATGGGGCGAAAATGCGAAGGGGGAATCATTTGCGTACGAGGATGAAGCCAATTGGAAGACTCGTCAAATTTGTCGACTGAGCGGCGGATTGACAGGAAAAGGGATATGAAATGTGGTGATGTGTAAAGATGAAACAATATGGATGAAGACTGGCCCGCAAATGTCACGTCGTAGGAGGTAAAATAAGTTAAGAGTGAATGTAGCCATGAACGTATGGAATTTGGAATGACATCATAAGAAATTGAGTATTTGTGCATGATCGTGGAAGACAAATTTTATGATTCGAGGCTATTTTCAACTGCCATTCAATTCATCCGGGCAAGTAGAGAGAAAATAGAAAAAGTGTTGTGCCATGACCTTGCGGGAAGGAACCTTCACTTTGAGGGAGGTTTAATCTCTTGGGGAAAGTGTAAGTGGACACTATTTAGGATAAGCGGCATCCCAAGCAGTGTTGATCTGAAGCACAGGCCTTCATTAAATGGAGATGAGTAATAACAATGGCCTTGGGAAGATTTGATGAATGCTTGATGAAGAGAGTACCGAAGACCCACTTAAGTAATTGTGGGGGATTATTCAATAAGCAAGATACATAACCAGTAAAAACTGATTGTGAGGACATTTGGATATAAAGAATGCTATGGCCACTGAAGAAGAGAGAAATGGGAAAATATTGGGAAGGATTTTTAAAAACGTAATCAATAGATGTTGGAAGTAACCTTAGGTGCGTTTCCAACTAAAATTTTATTCAGATCCATGGAGCAAACTATAAGATATCTCGTTTTAAAAGATTGCATTTTCATCGAATTTGACAGCAAATTGCTCCGGTCATAGCTTAAAGCAATTGCCAAGAAATATAATAAGCTTTTCCTATGCCTAAAATATAAAGGAATTTTTTTCACTTTTCTCAAGCAGGTAGAAAAGCCCGAATATAGTTTGCAATATAACTTAAAAGTTACTTAATGTCAATATTTCAAAATTTTGATGCCATACTTGTCAATCGCAACTTCAATGAAGCTTAATCTTGAATTTTGACAAAATTCTATTAACGTTCAATAAAAACATCGCTAATACGTAGAAATTAATTATTGCAAAAAGTGACATTTTGGAAAATTAAACTGTCACAGGTATCGTTCGGATATTTTAGGAACACGATAGGATATTGTAGCTTTTGGCACTTAAGTAAAATGAAAGTCAATTTTGCATGTTTTGTAAGTTTTAAGCGACATTTTTTGCTACTTTTTGCTTTTAAAGAAATCTTCAAGAAAATGGCGAAATATCATTTCTTGTCGTGTCATTGAAAAACACAATGATATTCCTTGGGAATGACTGGAAACATAATTAGGCCATTTTTCGATCTTTTAAGGCGTAAAACGCAACCTTTAAGTTGTAATATCTAGGCATCT
>NC_081451.1:7656219-7673913 GCF_007210705.1 Tigriopus californicus
TCACTTCGAAATATTGCGAAAGTGTTTGAGGAGATCATAAAGTTCAAACTTGTTGAATTTCTTGAATCCATGAAGTCCTTCCTCCCAGCCAACACGGGTTCCAGCACATTTTAGGACGGTTACCCAACTGATTGAACATGTAGAACAGTTTATTGAGGAACTAGAGAGACATGAGTCAGTTGATGTTGTCTTTCTTGATTTTGGCAAGGCCTTTGATAAAGTAGATCATGGCCTTTTGTTGATAGACTTTGTATGTAGAATAATGTTGAATGGAATCTAAGGCTAGGTTTTCAATTGGATAAATAGCTTAATTCAGAGATAGAAAGCAAATTGTCGAGGATCCCTTAGTGACGTACATGCTGTCAAGTCAGGTGTTCCCCAGGGTTCCATCTTAGGGCCCTCCTTTTTTTAATATTTCGTTGCCCCGATTCAAAAGCTTAGTTTTAATGCCAGTCTCTCTTCCTACGTTGACGATACCAAGTTAGTTTCTGGTAGGAATGGCCAATATTCCACTAGCCTTGCAAAGGACCTAGAAAGATGTACTCTTGGGTTACTGACAGTAATATGGCCTTGATCCGAATGAAATTCCGCTCAATGACCTTCAGGTCAACTCCTTGAATACCCCACTCGTAGATAATGGAGGTAAAGACATTGAGCAGGTCTCATTCATGAAGGATTTAGGTGTAGTCCTCCAAGATAAAGGAAAGTTCGATGAGCATATCTAGTTGATGGTGAGTAAAGCTTTTCAAATGCGTGGTTGGATAATATCGCACGTTTAAGTCCAGAGACAGTGTCACAAAAAAGAGGCTAAAACTAGCCTAGACTAAAAGTCACCAACCCAAGGAAATAAAATTGCATACAAATTTAAGGTGCATTTCAATTACAAAACCGAAGGATATGTGTTCGCAAAATGTTCGTAGTTCACTTATAAAAATCATAGCAAGATTGTCTCATTCTTTCCGTAGGATTTTGGGCGGGGCCTTTCATTTGGGCAACTTTATTGGTCCCACCGTGGCTGGAATAATTGTAAACGCCATCGGATTCCCTCAAACCAGTCAAATCTCAATCTTGGTGTCCCTTTTGATGGTAATTTTGGATTGCATTCAGTACTACTTTCAAGTCAAGAGAGAGAAGGCACCACTCGGGTACAAGAATATTTCGTAACACTTCATCTGACAGATATTGTTTCATACCGTTTATTACTTTTTGTTCTTCTAAGTTACAGCAGTTAATAAATCTCGAGCGTCACAATTATGAATGGCATTCACTACTGATTTTATTTGATTAATGCGAATTTAGGTGCGAGCTATAAGGTGAAAATGATAAGGAGGGATAAGATAAAGATCATTATGGTCAAATTCAACATCATTGACCAAGAAAGAAACAGGTGAAAATGAAAAATATGTTCTTAGTCTTTTAGCCAGATTTGCCACAATTTACCTTGAACATCATTTTGGGTGAAAATTACGGATATTGATTGACTTGTCAAACCCCAGCCTCACGGCTTGGTTACAAAGTGGCGCCATCTGGTACAAGCCCCTCTGGGAGATCTACCATCGTTAAACTCAGACCCACAGAAGCACGAACTTACTGCTTGCGGCATTGAAAAAGAGCAAGAGCTAAGAAATAGTCATATTAGTCATAAAAAATACCGAAATAGTGTTGTTTCAATGGAGTCAATCATTGATTGAAGATGGCTTTTTAACAAAGCATGATTCTGATATTCTCAACCAAAATGCATTACAGCTGGTTTTCATTTGCACGCGCTGGTTTCTCTCTACCCTTTGCCCTCTTGGCTCTGTCTTCTTCTTCTTTTCCTTTTTCCTCTTTTACCTTCCTCTCGCATTTCTAAGGGTTTTTTTTCTCTTTCAACTGAGGGAAGCTTCCAGAATATTTCTCTATATTCTTGTTCAGGTTTCCCAGCTGATTAGGATCCCTCAAATAGTCTTGCTTTCAATAAACATGGAAGCTTTGTTGAAGGGACTTTCTGAAGGGGCCAGCCAGGAGCTGGTTTTGAAAGGGAAAACTCCGTCCTCCATTAATAAGCCTTTCATTATTGTTATGTTATGGACGCGTGGAGAACAGACAGACGATGTACTCTGGTTGAAGCTCTATTGCAAATTGTTTATTGAACGGTAGTTGGGGCATGGATACAAGAGATCGTATATACACAGAAGCATATATGAAGAATGAGAGAGTATGATGCATAAGCATGGCGTAAGCCGTGATAACCTAAATAAGGAATAACACTACACCTCCCCCAAATTATATGAATCACATAATTTAAACATTTGCCCACACGAAACTGTCCGGTGTTGAACTTGATGCCGTTGTACAATTGGTGACATCCTGGAACCGGTCTTCGTTTAAAGATGGGGCCGTTCTTTGAATCTGGGGACGTGTCATAAGACATTGTCCGTTTGTAAACCACGGAAGAACACTCTGTGGTTGAACCTGTTGCAGTCTTGTCTTGACGCAACGTTTATATACACATATAAACACAATCACTAACACCACCAAGATAACGAGTCCCCTTTGGGCTGTGCCAACATGGATCTCTACAATGTGGAAACCAGAAACTCTGTTCCACCTCCTGGGGTTGAGAGATGATTTCTTGAGAGGGGCTTGCTCCCAGAGATGCACACTTGACGTTTGATCACCAAGTGAAGAGTTTTGGCCCTTCTCTCTTCTAACCGAGCACTTCTTCGTGGATAAGGGATCGAGTTGGGAAATTATGTCAACAGAAGAGCTATAAATCGTGAAATTGCAACTTCAAACGCTCGCAGTTCCCTTCCAGGTTAAACTATCATCAATCATTTATCAAATGGTTTCAAGCCAAGTCTTTGGCAAATGCATTGAACCAGGTATCAAGTCAGTTGCATTAGAAAATTATTTGCCCAGGTAATGTCAAAGTGAGATCTTCCTATTCTCTGAGGATGTGTGTCTAATTCAAAGACGTATTTCTATCAAACATAATGTGATGATGATACAGCCCTGATGGAGAGATCCCACCGTCATCCATCCTACGTCCGTGTCTGTGCAACACAATACGTACCAGATTCAAATAATTCAGGCCACTTCTTCCAAGGCCCAGCTAGGCCCCATTCCAAGAATTGACCGAAAAGGCCTTTATTCAGCTTTTTTACAATTGTGGACATCCCAACAAACAATGGTCAAGGCACGCCTTTTGTCCCACCTCATCCGGACACGCCCCTATTTCACCTGATCCAGACATGTGCCTTTCCGTATACAGCCTTATAAAGGTGCATCCCATACCAACATGCCGCATTTCGCAATGCCTCCGTCTCAACCCGCCTCATCTCGAAACGCCTCCATCTCATCCCGCCTCATCCTAACACCGGCCTTGCCCGCCTTGTCTGAAGTAGAGCTGTGCATCAAATCCGACAGCATCTCCAATCCCATCCGTGCTTGAACTATCCAACTGGATGGAAATGAATATTGAAATAGTCGCTTAACTTCACTAAGAAAGTCTTATCAAACAATGTCAAAGATTAGGCAATTGTTTCTGTAATGTGCTTCTTTCATTTGAAAATCACTTGTAATGAATCGTATTAGTGATTTAAACATAAATATGGGCAAAACGATGTCAGATCCAATTATGTTATTCAGAAACTTTGTGTTGGCTTTCGAGTCTAGCTTTCCAGGGCAATAAAACAAGTCCTTAGAAAATGGCCAACCCAATTTTAAGTTGGAGGAGCCGCAAGTATTTCCTCAATCCGAACTGAATCCCAAAAGTAGGATCCAATGGACAGCTCTAGCCCGGGCGGGTTGGGATTAGGCAGGACAGAGGCGTGCCTAGACATTGTTTGTTGGGATGTCCACAATTATAAGAGGCTGACTAAAAGCCACAGGAGTCCCAACTATTTCTCCAATCTTAATCCAAAAGTCGGATCTGAAGCACAGCTCTACTTCAGACAAGGTGGTCAGGGGCGTGTTGGGATGAAGCGGGTTGAGATGGAGGCATATCGAAACTTGGCATGTTGAAATGCGGATGCGCCTGTATCTGTATAGGCGCATGTCTGGATCAGGTGAAATAGGGGCATGTCCCAATGAGCGGGACAAAGGCGTGCCTTGACCATTGTTTGTTGGACGTAGGATGGGATGATGGTGGGATCTCTCCATCAGGGCTGTATCATCATCACATTATCTTTGATAGAAATACGTCTTTGAATTAGACACAACCCAGAGAATGTGAGGACCTCACTTTGACATTACCTGGGAGAATAATTTTCTTGTGCAACTGACTTGACACCTGGTTCAATGCATTCGCCAAAGACTTGTCTTGAAACCATTTGATAAAATGATGATGATAGTTTAACCCGGAAGGGAACTGCGAGCGTTTAAAGTTGCAATTTCACGATTTATAGCTCTTTTGTTGACATAATTTCCCAATCGATGACGTCACGTCAGCTGGCTGTCGGTTTGTTTACATAGATTTGGACACTAGTTGCCTTTTTCCCACTATCCGTTTTTTGCTCCTCTTTGTTCCTCTTTCTTCCGTTCGTCTTAATAACGTCAGGGTTATCGGATTTCGACAGATCAATTACCCTCAGTGAAAGATCAAGCAATTTGGGCCATGCGAGGCACAATCAAGCTTTAAGTAAAATCAAAGTATAAGCCACATTTTGAGGCCTAATTGAATAGACTACCAATGAAGAAACCAAATCCTGGCATGATGAAGAAAGCAAGGGTGGTCAGTTATGCTTCCTAAAGCAAGTTCTGAAGGCTGGCTCAAAAGCTTTGGCTGGCTCAAAAGCGCTCTGCTCGATCGGGCTGGCCTGCAATTCTTAGCCATGGCCAGCGAGTCGTGTCCACAGATGACGTGCCACATGTTGGGAAGCACTGAATTTATCAGGGAACGCCGGCCACAAGCTTCGGTTGAATAGGAAGAATAGGAATCAAACAGGAAATAGCCCGTATTTCACCAAGTAGAGGCCCTGCTCCTATCAGATGGTAGGTCACTATCAAAACCTGAACTTGGTCACATTCGGCGATGTATAGTTCAAGACCCTATGTCCAAAATCTTTATAACATCCACTATTGAATGTCCAACGTCCAACTGGACTGTTTAGTTGCACATTGGACGTTTTCTCTCGATGTTTTTATAACATCAGCCCAGGATTGAATCCGGTTTGAGGATGGAAGTAAGACTAGTGCTGGGGTGTTTTTTCGCAATGTGAGTCGTTTTGTTCGAGTGCAGTACAGTAAAAGACTGAAGTTGCCCAAGCACTTGTTCTACTTCCATCCTCAAACCGGATTCAATCTTGGTTTGCCATCCTGTTATTAATCGATGCTTGTACTCATTAAAGTTAATCTAATTGTGGATACATAGACCAAACTAGTCAAGAATAAAACTCAGTCACAAAACTTGCACAACATGGCGCAGTTGGTAAACCTGCTGCAACCCATGGAATTACTCTCCCCATGGAAGGTGATGGAGCATGTGGGCAATCTGACCCTGTTTAGTCAGAAGGCAGATGCCTTGTGCTCGTGACCTGGATGGCACTGTGACTTGAAGCCCGGTTGGTCCGTGATCCCACAATGAATGGCCATAACACCCAGATGGCCCTTAACCCTGGACGGTCCGTGTTCCTTGGATGGTCCGTCCATGGGCTTTGATTGGAAAGAAGAAGTCGGTCACCAACAAGACCTTATATGTTTGTATTGCATAAGAAGGCAAACATTTTGAATGGTTTATGACAAACTTGATCCACCATGGATTTAATTGACTCTTTCCACAGAATTAAGGTGCCCTTTTTACAATAAAAAGAAAAATGGTAAGAGAGGGTGACTTTTTTGCAGTAGTTCGGGCTCTGTGGGTCTGAGTTTAACGATGGCAGATCTCCCAGAGGGCGCTTGTACCAGATGGCGCCACTTTGTAACCAAGCCGTGAGGCCGAGGTTTGACAAGTCAATCAATATCCGTAATTTTCACCCAAAATGATGTTCAAGGTAAATTGTGGCAAATCTGGCTAAAAGAATAAGCACATATTTTTCATTTTCACCTGTTTCTTTCTTGGTCCAATGATGTTGAATTTGACCATAATGATCTTTATCTTATCCCTCCTTATCATTTTCACCTTATAGCTCGCACCTAAATTCGCATTAATCAAATAAAATCAGTAGTGGAATGCCATTCATAATTGTGACGCCGAGATTTATTAACTGCTGTAACTTAGAAGAACAAAAAGTAATAAACGGTATGAAACAATATCTGTCAGATGAAGTGTTACGAAATATTCTTGTACCCGAGTGGTGCCTTCTCTCTCTTGACTTGAAAGTAGTACTGAATGCAATCCAAAATTACCATCAAAAGGGACACCAAGATTGAGATTTGATTGGTTTGAGGGAATCCGATGGCGTTTACAATTATTCCAGCCACGGTTGGACCAATAAAGTTGCCCAAATTAAAGGCCCCCGCCCAAAATCCTACGGAAAGAATGAGACAATCTTGCTATGATTTTATAAGTGAACTACGAACATTTTGCGACACATATCCTTCGGTTTTGTAATTGAAATGCACCTTAAATTTGTATGCAATTTTATTTCCTTGGGTTGGTGACTTTTAGTCTAGGCTAGTTTTAGCCTCTTTTTGTGACACTGTCTCTGGACTTAAACGTGCGATATATCCAACCACGCATTTGAAAAGCTTTACTCACCTTTATCTAGATATGCTCATCGAACTTTCCTTTATCTTGGAGGACTACACCTAAATCCTTCATGAATGAGACCTGCTCAATGTCTTTACCTCCATTATCTACGAGTGGGGTATTCAAAGGAGTTGACCTGAAGGTCATTGAGCGGAATTTCATTCGGATCAAGGCCATATTACTGTCAGTAACCCAAGAGTACATCTTTCTAGGTCCTTTGCAAGGCTAGTGGAATATTGGCCATTCCTACCAGAAACTAACTTGGTATCGTCAACGTAGGAAGAGAGACTGGCATTAAAACTAAGCTTTTGAATCGGGGCAACGAATATTAAAAAAAGGAGGGCCCTAAGATGGAACCCTGGGGAACACCTGACTTGACAGCATGTACGTCACTAAGGGATCCCTCGACAATTTGCTTTCTATCCTGAATTAAGCTATTTATCCAATTGAAAACCTAGCCTTAGATTCCATTCAACATTATTCTACATACAAAGTCTATTCAACAAAAGGCCATGATCTACTTTATCAAAGGCCTTGCCAAAATCAAGAAAGACAACATCAACTGACTCATGTCTCTCTAGTTCCTCAATAAACTGTTCTACATGTTCAATCAGTTGGGTAACCGTCCTAAAATGTGCTCGGAACCCGTGTTGGCTGGGAGGAAGGACTTCATGGATATCAAGAAATTCAACAAGTTTGAACTTTATGATCTCCTCAAACACTTTCGCAATATTCGAAGTGAGAGAAATCGGCCTATAATTACTGGGGAGCGACTTATCTCCCCTTTAAAAATTGCAACATCGTTAACTAACTTTGGTGAAAAGGGAAACTTGCCCTTATCCAAGATTCAACGCATCAAGTACGAGAAAACAGGAGCAAGAACCAGTAAGCATCTCATCAGAAACTGAAATGTCACACCATCAGGGCCAGGAGAGCTCGAGGGTCTCAGGTCCCTGATGGCCTCTAAAGCATCTTGATCTTGTGACTATAAGATCATCTAAACGCTCAATTTGACTGACCTTGTCAATCTCAACAGACTCATCTTTAGAGTAATGAGCTGTTGCTTCTGAACTCAGTGGGGTTGAAAACACATTGGAGAACTGATCTCCAAGCACGTTAGCCATAGTCTATACATTTTTAATGGCTTCCCCATCAACCTCAAAAGGCCCAACAGAGTGATTCTTTTTTTCTTGGAGTTTGCATAAGAGAAAAAAGCCTTCGAATTCGACCTGACCTCCTGAACCGCCTTACTCTCACTTTGTAACTGGTCATATTCGATGGAGGCCTTAATCTTACGTCCAACTTTTTTGGAGACTCCCAACAATTACTGGATTCGAAGTGCTCTTCAGCCTTTTTGCTAGTTTACAACTCGTTTTGAACAAAGTCTTCCAATATTTTGGAATTTTTTTCCGTGTCCCACATTTTGGAACACATTCAGGTTTTTGCTAAATCACACCAAACTTCCTCTAAAACTGAGACTAGTTTGCCAATGGCTGCATCAAGTGACAAATCCAGTTTCAGAATTGAAACCATATCCAGGTCTTTCTATAATCAACGGCCAATGTTCATCTGTGAACTTAAACTTAGACAGAGCGACCTTTTTGGTCAACCCTAACTCGAGAACATGATGATCTGACAGATTACTAGGTGTCACATTGACACACTGGACCAGGCTTCGAAGTGGTCACCCTTCCGACGAGCTCTCGAGCGGGGCAATAAAGTTTGACGTTCTCAAACTTGGGATATTCGCAATATCATTCGTTTTGATCACTCCCATAATTGTCCACACTGCCTTCACTCTCAACATATATTGTGACTTCGATTCACCCTAGTTAATATTAGCTAACTAGTCAATTAGATCAAACAACGATCAACAAGAAGGAAAGGTGAAATGGCGAGGAATCGATAATTTGAGCAACTCTGAATTCCTAAACCTGGATCACTCGCGGGCTTCAGAAGCAGGTAAAATCAATGTCCAAATGCCATAACGACGACGGTTACACTTTCCTAAGGAGGAGGTTTTCTTTTTCATATTTATTAGCCCAATTCACTCGTTAATGAGCCGATCAGATGATGTCTCCCAATTCACTGCCACGTCTTATAGGGCCGGATGACTTTCGGTGAAAACAGGGAAATCAAAATGAAGATAACGCCGAATTTTTCTTCAGAGAGTAGTGACAACTAACGCGCCTCATATTTGCTTGTTTGCAACAACATTGTTGATTAGGTTGATGGTGATCAAATAAATCACAATCTTTGTTAAACAAGACTTATGCCATCTTATTTACTGAATGAAGCCATATTTGCTATTGGTGAATATCAGCTTGGTCTTGGCTTGACCAATTGCAACGTCAAATCAAGTGAATGATCATATTTGTTGTTAGTCTTTATCGAGTATTTTGCTAATATGGTGATTCCAAAATATCACAAAACTTTCATCCCATTTCCAAGTCAAAAGAAACAAATTTAATGGGATGGCACTCATGGATTGCTAAAAAAAATGTACTCTCTCATTTCGCCTTCTCTGCTAAATCGAATAACGCATGAATTTGAATTTGAAGAAATTGGTCATACTTGGTTAAAGCAAGTTCACTTAGTACAAATTTTGTTATAAAACGAGCTCATGATTGTTTATTTCAACATATTTTCGAAATACCAAATTGCGTGATTGAGTTTAGTTTCCCCTGTTAACTTGTGTCCTCTCGTATTTTCGTTTGAGTTCATTTCTAGGTCAAGTCAAGTTTTGTTGTGTTTAATAGGTCAGTTGCTGCTGATGGCTTGTTTTGGTTTCGATCAGCCTCTATGATTGCCCTGTTGTCGATTTTGACCTCCATGATTGGCCTCTGATCAAATTTCGGCCTCTATGATTGCCCTCTCGTCTCTTCATGATTGCCCGTGTTGTCATAGTCAGCTGGCTTTGATGGGTCTGTTGTCAATTCATTTTGAATTTTGCTCGAACAAACACGAGCAAAGACGAGCGAATGTAGAGGTCAATAAGCAAATCAAAGAAATTCCTCGACTTTCGTTATGTAGTACAGTGGAGAGTGAGCAAAGCGAATGATATTGCGCAAGATCGCAAATTCTTACAGCATTTCGGACAACCGAGATGTCGATTTCGAAATGGGAATGCACCCATCGGGACAAGTCTCTTAATCTACAACACTAGGCGGAAAATTAAAACCCCCTACAATGAATACCTTCGACCTCTACTTCCCCATTCGACATTTTTACATGATTAGTGTGCAGGTCATTTCAAACATATAGACATACGCCCCGTTCCGGAACAATGGGATTATCAGGTCGTATCCTATCACAATGAACTAAGTTGAAACCAGCTATGGCCAGTTCTTCGTCTAGGCCCCTGGCCTAGAGACCCGCGAGAGGTTTGATAAGTGGCTCCACTTCAAAAATGTAAGCAATCAGTAGAACTAAAAAGTTTTCAAACAGATTTTGAACTGATGCTTTGTATAAGAGAGAGTTCTATCATGACAAAATCATTAAATATTTTCTTCAAGGACACTGTCAAATTTTACTTGAAGACATGGTGATTCATGGATATAGCATATTAGATTGTTACTACTATTTTTCACTTGCTAAATCCTTTCTGAACCCATTTTGCATAATATTAGATTGCTATGATATCCTATTAGATTATTCATATTAACATTATCACATGTTAGCTTCCTGAGCCTATCAAGAAAAAGTCCCCTCATACTTCACAATGTAAAAAAAGGCACCCTTAATTCTGTGGAAAGGTCAATTAAATCCATGGTGGATCAAGTTTGTCATAAACCATTCAAAGTTTTGCCTCTTATGCAATACAAACATATAAGGTCTTGTTGGTGACCGACTTCTTCTTTCCAATCAAAGCCCATGGACGGACCATCCAAGGAACACGGACCGTCCAGGGTTAAGGGCCATCTGGGTGTTATGGCCATTCATTGTGGGATCACGGACCAACCGGGCTTCAAGTCACAGTGCCATCCAGGTCACGAGCACAAGGCATCTGCCGTCTGACTAAACAGGGGTCAGATTGCCCACATGCTCCATCACCTTCCATGGGGAGAGTAATTCCATGGGTTGCAGCAGGTTTACCAACTGCGCCATGTTGTGCAAGTTTTGTGACTGAGTTTATTTCTTGACTAGTTCGGTCTATGTATCCACAATTAGATTAACTTTAATGAGTACAAGCATCGATTAATAACAGGATGGCAAACCAAGATTGAATCCGGTTTGAGGATGGAAGTAGAACAAGTGCTTGGGCAACTTCAGTCTTTTACTGTACTGCACTCGAACAAAACGACTCACATTGCGAAAAAACACCCCAGCACTAGTCTTACTTCCATCCTCAAACCGGATTCAATCCTGGGGCTGATGTTATAAAACATCGGGAGAAAACGTCCAATGTGCAACTAAACAGTCCAGTTGGACGTTGGACATTCAATAGTGGATGTTATAAAGATTTTGGACATAGGGTCTTGAACTATACATCGCCGAATGTGACCAAGTTCAGGTTTTGATAAGTGACCTGCCATCTGATAGGAGCAGGGCCTCTACTTGGTGAAATACGGGCCATTTCCTGTTTGATTCCTATTCTTCCTATTCAACCGAAGCTTGTGGCCGGCGTTCCCTGATAAATTCAGTGCTTCCCAACATGTGGCACGTCATCTGTGGACACGACTCGCTGGCCATGGCTAAGAATTGCAGGCCAGCCCGATCGAGCAGAGCGCTTTTGAGCCAGCCCAAAGCTTTTGAGCCAGCCTTCAGAACTTGCTTTAGGAAGCATAACTGACCACCATTGCTTTCTTCATCATGCCAGGATTTGGTTTCTTCATTGGTAGTCTATTCAATTAGGCCTTCAAAATGTGGCTTATACTTTGATTTTACTTAAAGCTTGATTGTGCCTTGCATGGCCCAAATTGCTTGATCTTTCACTGAGGGTAATTGATCTGTCGAAATCCGTTAACCCTGACGTTATTAAGACGAACGGAAGAAAGAGGAACAAAGAGGAGCAAAAAACGGATAGTGGGAAAAAGGCAACTAGTGTCCAAATCTATGTAAACAAACCGACAGCCAGCTGACGTGACGTCATCGATTGGGAAATTATGTCAACAAAAGAGCTATAAATCGTGAAATTGCAACTTTAAACGCTCGCAGTTCCCTTCCGGGTTAAACTATCATCATCATTTATCAAATGGTTTCAAGACAAGTCTTTGGCGAATGCATTGAACCAGGTGTCAAGTCAGTTGCACAAGAAAATTATTCTCCCAGGTAATGTCACAGTGAGGTCCTCACATTCTCTGGGGTTGTGTCTAATTCAAAGACGTATTTCTATCAAAGATAATGTGATGATGATACAGCCCTGATGGAGAGATCCCACCATCATCCCATCCTACGTCCAACAAACAATGGTCAAGGCACGCCTTTGTCCCGCTCATTGGGACATGCCCCTATTTCACCTGATCCAGACATGCGCCTATACAGATACAGGCGCATCCGCATTTCAACATGCCAAGTTTCGATATGCCTCCATCTCAACCCGCTTCATCCCAACACGCCCCTGACCACCTCGTCTGAAGTAGAGCTGTGCTTCAGATCCGACGTTTTGGATTAAGATTGGAGAAATAGTTGGGACTCCAGTGGCTTTTAGTCAGCCTCTTATAATTGTGGACATCCCAACAAACAATGGTCTAGGCACGCCTCTGTCCTGCCTAATCCCGACCCGCCCGGGCTAGAGCTGTCCATTGGATCCTACTTTTGGGATTCAGTTCGGATTGAGGAAATACTTGCGGCTCCTCCAACTTCAAATTGGGTTGGCCATTTTCTAAGGACTTGTTTTATTGCCCTGGAAAGCTAGACTCGAAAGCCAACACAAAGTTTCTGAATAACATAATTGGATCTGACATCGTTTTGCCCATATTTATGTTTAAATCACTAATACGATTCATTACAAGTGATTTTCAAATGAAAGAATCACATTACAGAAACAATTGCCTAATCTTTGACATTGTTTGATAAGACTTTCTTAGGTGAAGTTAAGCGACTATTTCAATATTCATTTCCATCCAGTTGGATAGTTCAAGCACGGATGGGATTGGGAGATGCTGTCGGATTTGATGCACAGCTCTACTTCAGACAAGGCGGGCAAGGCCGTGTTAGGATGAGGCGTGATGAGATGGAGGCGTTTCTAGATGAGGCGGGTTGAGACGGAGGCATTGCGAAATGCGGCATGTTGGTATGGGATGCACCTTTATAAGGCTGTATACGGAAAGGCACATGTCTGGATCAGGTGAAATAGGGGCGTGTCCGGATGAGGTGGGACAAAGGCGTGCCTTGACCATTGTTTGTTGGGATGTCCACAATTGTAAAAAGCTGAATAAAGGCCTTTTCGGTCAATTCTTGGAATGGGGCCTAGCTGGGCCTTGGAAGAAGTGGCCTGAATTATTTGAATCTGGCTGACGTATTGTGTTGCACAGACCACGGACGTAGGATGGGATGACGGTGGGATCTCTCCATCAGGGCTTTATCATCATCACATTATGTTTGATAGAAATACGTCTTTGAATTAGACACACATCCTCAGAGAATAGGAAGATCTCACTTTGACATTACCTGGGCAAATAATTTTCTAATGCAACTGACTTGATACCTGGTTCAATGCATTTGCCAAAGACTTGGCTTGAAACCATTTGATAAATGATGATGATAGTTTAACCCGGAAGGGAACTGCGAGCGTTTGAAGTTGCAATTTCACGATTTATAGCTATTCTGTTGACATAATTTCCCAATCGATGACGTCATACCGCTCAACCAATCACCATTGACTTCGTTTTGAACTAACCTGTATACATAAGAGCCTTGGAAAAAGGTGATATAAAAAGGCAGTTCGACACAAAATACAGTCAATTTAAATGTTTAAACTATTCAAGAATTATAATTATTGGAAATAATCATGCTGTAAAACGCGGAAACATTGGTCCTTCAAGTCGGATTCCCAACCTAAGACTTGGCAAGTATGAGGTCAATCATGGCTACGAAATCGGGAACCCCAGGGGCTGATGTTATAAACATCAGGAGAAAACGTCCTATGTGCAACTAGACAGCCTGGCTGGACGATGGACATGTGATAGTGGATGTTATAAAGATTTTGCCTGTGGGGTCTTGAACTAGACATCGACGAATGTGACTGGTGGGGACTTTCATCCCTCAGCAATTGGACTGTATTAGGTTTTTATCGATGTATTTTTATTCTCAACGTTTTTTAATCCTTTCTTACACCACTTTCTATTCTCCAGCTTCTTCCCTTTCTCTTCCTGTCCTGCTCCTTTTCCGAACGTCAAACCGGCAAATTCACAGATTCAAACCAGGGCGGGAAACGGCGTAACTTTCCGCCGATCCATCCTCCCCACTTTGCCGGTTCTGGCCTCTCGGATCGGTGTGACGAGAGATAGGATCAAGCGGACAGATCTTGGTGATTGGTCGAGTCAGGTTTCCATCGTTGGTTCGAATTGTCACCGCTCGCACTAAGCCATCTTTCCCAGGATGGACCTCTTTGATGTGTCCCATCCTCCATTTTCCTCTTGGTTCAGGCGTTCCCACAAGATGAACTTCGTCCCCCACTTGAACGTTCTTCATTCTCGTCGTCCACTTGTTTCTTTTCAGTAATGAGGGTTAGTACTCTAAGGTCCATCTCTTCCACACTTTGTCGATGATTCCTTGAAGATAATGAAAATGTTGGCAAGGATTTAGGGTTGCATAATTTCCCGGCGGTGGATCGATGCTTCAACGCTGGATCAAGAAGTGGTTTGGTGTCAGAGCTCTGGCACCTCCAGCATCGGATCCCTCATATGTGATGGGTGGGGAGTTAAGAAATCCCGCCACTTCGCACAGAGCCGTTCTTAGTTCGTGCTCTCGCAAATGTCTTTTCGCGCCTTGCTCTTCTTCCAGGACGTTGGTGAGTGTCCGCTTGGCCGATTTCACCAAGGCTTCATGGACCCCTCCCCAATGTGGAGCTCCGGGGGGTTGGAACTTCCACCTGATTCCTTCGGTTTGATCTCTTGCAAGGGCAACAAGAAGTGTCCTGGCTCCCACGAAGTTGGTCCCGTTGTCACATTGGATTAAGGTTGGCTGTCCATGAATATTCGTGAAATTCCTCAAACAGTTCAGGAAATCTTGGGTTGAGAGAGACGCGGCAAGTTCCAGATGAACTGCACGAGTTGTCAGACAAACAAAGATGCAACCCCATCTCTTCTCGATCTTGTTTCTTGAAACGAGAATTTCCAAGTTGAGCACGGCTCAACCGACCTTTGGCACGCATAACCCCTTTTGCATCGATCAAAGGGCTAAGATCCTTGATCCTGGAAGTTTTGGGTAGAGGGCCCGACTTTGTCAACGCCTCTAGGTCCTTTCCAAAGGAGTCTTCTTGAATTCTCACCAAAAGTTTGGTCAGGAGGTCTGTTCGGGTCTCTACGTCCTCTGATCGCAACTCGTCCAGCACTGTATCCAGTTCATCAGCCCCTTCGCCAACACGGCTCTTTTATCTGAGGTATGCTCTTCTGCAATGGCATTCGATTAATCGCTATTCCTTTGCTTAGAGGACATTGATATGATGAAAATTTCGTCAAAATTAAATTCCCCTCCCCGCCCAAGTTTAAGTTATATCCGTTTTAAGTTATAGTCATTTATTCAAATTTCCCACGCAATTGGGGATTAAGGTGGCGGGCAGAAAGATACAACCTGATTTTTTTTCTTTGTCCAATTGCTTGAATCAGGGTGTATTCCAAACAATTATGATGATAAATAGAAGGTGATAATTTGCCATGACTGATTTTCTCTCTGTCCTATATTTTTCTCTTACTGCTCTCTCCTGCTGGTCTTTTATGCCCGCTTTTGTTAAATACAGTGGACGGGCTTCCTGACTATTTTGACTTTGACTCGCTTATTTCTTGGCATGAGATCATGGATAATCATGAAGTGAATCGCGGTAAACTTTGCCTCATTTGTGGAACACCCTTCCATGTATCACTGATCCCATCTTTTTTCTCACTTCCAGAGGCTTCGTCTGCAAAATACTCATTGAGGCGGTTTTTTAGGCTTGAATTGTGACGCTCAATAAAGTGGTTCCAAGAATGGGAAAAATCACCAGTTGTCACACGTCCCCGACAAACCCATCCTAACTTGGTTCTGAACGCATAGGGATCCCCAGCCTCCCCACGACGGTATTCAAGTGGCTCAATTAAGTGTCCGGCATCTAATCCAAGGAGAATTTCGACAGGCCCAGGATTGCTGGACAAGTCGAGGTCTTGCAAGTGGGTCCACCGATCTTGGAGCTTTGGCCACTCCCCACCCTGAAGACTTCCGCAAACGTTAGGGAGCGATTGTATTGTCAGCTCAAGATTGGCCTTCCCCACGGCTGATCCAATCAATATCTTGGATTTTAAAGAATGCACCTTACTGGAAGAGGTCGCTCCATGGACGCTTAACGTTTGTCCCCCCTTCAGATTTGCTCCAACCTTCTTCAGGAGCTTCTCACTCGCAAAGGACGTGTCTGAGCCCTCATCTATTAGAGCGGAGCATTAACGATTTTTGTTCCGTTTGGACCCCGGCACTGTATCGCAAGGACTCCCAAAAGGGCGCTCTTAGGGGCCATGGCCACATTCGTGGTGGTGTTGATGGCATTTGAGTTTTCACCATGTGTTCTCGGCCTGGCCTCGACCCGGTATCTTTCTTGGTAGTGAAGGAGCTGGTGATGAAATCGACCGCACTCGCCAATGGGACAGGGGAGCCGTGATCAACAATCTCGACTTGAATGCCCAACTCGAAGGCATGAGAAACATAGCCCTCCGCCTCTCACGGGCATCATTGAGAAGACTGAAGAATTGACGAAGCCCTAGCCGATCTCTGAGTGGTGTGCAGGAAATGGGAAGGTTCGATATGGCCCCAGAAGAAGAAGAATGGCTAGCACGTTACAAAGCTGAAGAAGTCAACCATGTTTGTAATCTGGTGGGTGCTCTTCAAGAGCACATTGATGATCAAATGGACGAAGTGAGCACTGTCTTTGGACATGACCAGGAATCTCTGAAAATCTACAGAGCATTGGAGTGAGCTAGGGATCAGCCCCAGGATAATTGTGAGCCATTCCCCAAAGAAAAGAAAGACTTGTTGGACGCACAGGAGCTACAAGTACAAGTGGAGGCGCTGGAACTGGGGTCTCGACCCCAAGACTTTGAAAGTACTGCCAAATTTTAGACCCGACATAGTGGTACACTTAGAAAGGAAGATGATAATCAAGCCTTCACCTCATGGATGGCCAACCCTAAAATGGATCTGGGATCAAGTGGAGGTTACCCATTGGCACGGGGCGAGGTGCCTGTTTTTGGGGAGACCCACTTGAATACATTGATTGTCGAACATGTTCCAAGCCCTGGTGCATTCAACCAAACGCTCAGCGGCGAAAAAATGGGTCTTTTGCAGGCCAGCCTCTCCTCGGAATGTAAAGGAGTACTGAAAGGCTTCACAAATTCAGAGGCTCACTATTTAGATGCATTGAAAACCTTACACGAACGGTATGGGAACTCATATTTCCTCGAAAGGGCTCACCTTGACGCAATCCGGAACCTGCCAAACGTAAGAATTAACAACAGTTCAAGTTTCACTCTGTTTGCTGATTGATTGCAGGGCCACATTCGAGTGGTGACTTTGCTTCTTCCGAAAGGAGATGGGACTTTTGACCGCCCTGATATTCAAGTTAGAACCAAGCTCGACTGTCACAACTTCCACCATTGGCGGACTATGCCTCCAATATTACAAAAGCAAACCAAATATATTCCTTTGCCAGATGGGCGGGAGATCAAGCTGCGGAACATCGCTACTTTGAGCTGGGCCGACCATTTACGCGAGATGTGGCGGTGTGAAGGAACGTGAATAGCTTGGAGAGAAACCAGGAAGATCGATGTCGAATGTGTCAATGTTATCATGAGATGAAGAATTGCCCACAGTTTGTAGAGTTCTCCCCTCAGTCATAA
>NC_081451.1:7673964-7675886 GCF_007210705.1 Tigriopus californicus
AGTACTCTAAGGTCCATCTCTTCCACACTTTGTCGATGATTCCTTGACGATAATGAAAATGTTGGCAAGGATTTAGGGTTGCATAATTTCCCGGCAGTGGATCAATGCTTCCACGCTGGATCAAGAAGTGGTTTGGTGTCAGAGCTCTGGCATCTCCAGCATCGGATCCCTCATATGTGATGGGTGGGGAGTTAAGAAATCCCGCCACTTTGCACAGAGCCGTTCTTAGTTCGTGCTCTCGCAAATGTCTTTTCGCGACTTGCTCTTCTTCCAGGACGTTGGTGAGTGCCCACTTGGCCGATTTCACCAAGGCTTCATGGACCCCTCCCCAATGTGGAGCTCCGGGGGTTTGGAACTTCCACCTGATTCCTTCGGTTTGATCTCTTGCAAGGGCAACAAGAAGTGTCCTGGCTCCCAAGAAGTTGGTCCCGTTGTCACAGTGGATTAAGGTTGGCTGTCCCTGAATATTCGAGAAATTCCTCAAACAGTTCAGGAAATCTTGGGTTGAGAGAGACGCGGCAAGTTCCAGATGAACTGCATGAGTTGTCAGACAAACGAAGATGCAACCCCATCTCTTCTCGATCTTGTTTCTTGAAACGAGAATTTCCATGGGACCAAAGAAATTTACGGAAGAATGGAAGAAAGGTGGTTGACCAATCGCCATTCGTTTCTCGGGGACGTCGGCCATTTCTTGGAAAGCAGGTTTCTGCCAGCAGCCTCCGACAAAAACGGCAAAGAGAACGCACCCGCTTGATAGCCTCTCTTCCACGCAAAACCCAGTATTTTTGCCGCAACAAGGCTAGTCCATGATTCACGCCGGGATGATGATGACGCTCGTGCTCCTCTTTTATGATTAGTTGAGAGGATGGGTGCTTTGGACACAGAATGATTAGATGTTTCTGGTATTGATGAAAGGGCTAAGATCCTTGATCCTGGAAGTTTTGGGTAGAGGGCCCGACTTTGTCAACGCCTGTAGGTCCTTTCCAAAGGAGTCTTCTTGAATTCTCACCAAAAGTTTGGTCAGGAGGTCTGTTCGGATCTCTACGTCCTCTGATCGCAACTCGTACAGCACTGTATCCAGTTCATCAGCCCCTTTGCCAAGCCAAGCCTCGTTGCTAATTACTTCTTTGAACTTTCCTCTCTTTTCTTCCTCAGTTGGATCAATGCGATGTTCTGATGGCCAGAAATTGCTCGTGCTTGTGTTAATGATTGGATCTCTCCTATTTGATGTGACACAAATGGCTTGTACGGTTGGGCAAGGCTTGTAATCCACGATCGAACCACGTTGCTATCCGTCCAAAAGAATTTTTGTTCAACATGAATTCGAAGACTTGACCTCAAATGATCAGCCAGTCTTGCACCAAGGACCGCGGCTTGTAGTTCAAGTTTTGGTATGGTCAAAGGTTGCACAAAGGTGACACTCAAGTCTTTGAGCAGACAAGGCGGACCTCAATTTGACCACTTTTTGTCGAACTCCGGACATATGCAACTGTTGCAAAGGCGTCTTCTGAGGCATCGCAAAAGACGTGGAGTTGGATTTGGGTATCCAGGCTTGGCCATGGGGCTATACACCGGGGGAAGATCGAGTTTTTCAACGAGTGCAAGCTGTCATTCCAGGCAAGCCACCACGTACCATGGTCTTGATCGACGGTTTCGTCCCAACCCTTGCCTTGGACGGCGAGCTCTTTCATTCGGATCTTTCCCGCTACGGTCACGGGTGCACAGAGTCCTAAAGGGTCGTAAAGACTACAGAGACGGCTTAGTAGACCCCTTCTCGTGAGGACTACATCCTCATGGGTTGTTTCAAAGACGAGTGAGTCTGAGGTTGGATGCCATTTAAGTCCCAACACTTTGGTGTGGATCCCGTCATTCAGATCGAGCACTTCTTGGGATGAACCTCCGACGGCAAGGGCTACCGTGTT
>NC_081451.1:7676341-7678784 GCF_007210705.1 Tigriopus californicus
ACATTGATGATCAAATGGACGAAGTGAGCACTGTCTTTGGACATGACCAGGAATCTCTGAAAATCTACAGAGCATTGGAGTGAGCTAGGGATCAGCCCCAGGATAATTGTGAGCCATTCCCCAAAGAAAAGAAAGACTTGTTGGACGCACAGGAGCTACAAGTACAAGTGGAGGCGCTGGAACTGGGGTCTCGACCCCAAGACTTTGAAGATACTGCCAAATTTTAGACCCGACATAGTGGTACACTTAGAAAGGAAGATGATAATCAAGCCTTCACCTCATGGATGGCCAACCCTAAAATGGATCTGGGATCAAGTGGAGGTTACCCATTGGCACGGGGCGAGGTGCCTGTTTTTGGGGGAGACCCACTTGAATACATTGATTGGTCGAACATGTTCCAAGCCCTGGTGCATTCAACCAAACGCTCAGCGGCGGAAAAAATGGGTCTTTTGCAGGCCAGCCTCTCTTCGGAATGTAAAGGAGTACTGAAAGGCTTCACAAATTCAGAGGCTCACTATTTAGATGCATTGAAAACCTTACACGAACGGTATGGGAACTCATATTTCCTCGAAAGGGCTCACCTTGACGCAATCCGGAACCTGCCAAACGTAAGAATTAACAACAGTTCAAGTTTCACTCTGTTTGCTGATTGATTGCAGGGCCACATTCGAGTGGTGACTTTGCTTCTTCCGAAAGGAGATGGGACTTTTGACCGCCCTGATATTCAAGTTAGAACCCAAGCTCGACTGTCACAACTTCCACCATTGGCGGGACTATGCCTCCAATATTACAAAAGCAAACCAAATATATTCCTTTGCCAGATGGGCGGGAGATCAAGCTGCGGAACATCGCTACTTTGAGCTGGGCCGACCATTTACGCGAGATGTGGCGGTGTGAAGGAACGTGAATAGCTTGGAGAGAAACCAGGAAGATCGATGTCGAATGTGTCAATGTTATCATGAGATGAAGGATTGCCCACAGTTTGTAGAGTCCTCTCCCCTCAGTCATAAAGAAATGGCTCAAAGATTTGGCATGTGTTTTAAGTGCCTGGCAGTTGGCCACCAAGCGCACGCATGTCCAGGCAAAAGAGAGGTGGCTTGTAAGAGGAATGGATGCCTGATGAGACATCACGAATTATTACACATATACCGAGCAAAAGATGAACCAAATATGGAGACTGTCACGAAACCTCAGATAAATACCTGTGGGGGGGGCACCCGCCTTGGAATTATCCCTATCCAATGTCATCATGGCCCAAGAGTGATTACCATCAATGCCCTAGTGGACGAAGGTTTCGACACTACGTTGATTTCTGAAAGAGTGGTGAAATACCTTGAGCTACCTCCGCCGAAATTGAAGGCCCTGACAATGAATTTACTATCGCAAGAACTCAAATGCAAATCCGGGTTGGTGAGTTAGGAAATCAGGGGATTGGGAGTTGAAAATAACACTAAACATGAGTTGAAGGCACTGACCTTGCCCTGGGTCTGTCCTAGTCTTCAATCGTTCTCTTGGAACACCGTAAAGGGAAGGTTCAAGCATCTGTCTAGGCTCCCTCTAGTGGAGCAACTAGGTCCAGTGGAAATGCTCATTGGGGTGGATCAATTGGCGCTGATCACACCTTTGGAAGTTTGAAGGGGAGTTCGTGGTGATCCCGTTGCAATCAGATGTGAACTTGGTTGGGTGCTTTATGGAAAAGCGTCAAACTGCAAGGAGGGATCTGTCCCTCAAATAAGCTCATCTCAAGTGCGGCCAACACTGGAATTTATGCTGAAATAACTTTTTGACTCTGAAAACTTTGGTTCTGAGTCAGGGGATCAGCCTGGACCAGTGTGGTCCCATGAGGAAGCGTACATAATGAGGCTGATACGCGAGGGGACAACCAAACTCTCAGATGAAACATGTTATCAGGTCAGTTTGCCATGGAAAAGTGGTTTAAGACCAAAGAATGATGAAACGGCAGCCAAGCGAAGTTTCTGGTCCCTCACGAAAAAAATGAAAATTAATCCTAAATTCGACAAGGACTATCAAAAAGCCATGCAAGCCTACCTCGACAATGGGTATGCAAAACGAATTGATGAGGAAGAAGAAATTAACCACCCGAATCAGAGATGGTTACCTCACCATAGAGTATATAAAACGCTGGGTTCGAGACTCCGCGGCAAGATTCCATGACCTTTCCCTCAACGATTGCCTACACACGGGACCCGCCCTTCAAAACGACCTTCCACCACTGCTGCTAGCTTTTCGAGACTTCGAAGTTGCTCTAATGGCTGATATCAAATCCATGTACAGCAGGATTCAAATGGATAAAGAAGATGCTCGCTTCCATCGTTTCATTTGGGAAGCAAGACTGGGAGCTTCTCCAGAGTTGCTCGAAATGACGGGACTGGTTTTTGGAGACGCCTCTTCTCCTTGTTAAGCCATTCACGTTTTGCATAGG
>NC_081451.1:7679784-7686030 GCF_007210705.1 Tigriopus californicus
GCAACCCCTTTATCCGAGATCAATNAGATGGAGTCAGCCATCATCTTCATCCATAACAAGGGGTCCAGGGACATTCCAAACAACCATCGGGCTATCACCCAGAGGTACAAGAACAGATCATTCAGCAAATGAGAGAAATGGAAGGCCGCCTCAACGCCCTTCAAGAGCAAAACAGAAATCTCCTTCAAACGCAAGCCCAGAATTCAGGCTCACAAAATGATACCATGCGACTCAGCATGCCCACCTTGGCCAAGACCACGGATAGCGACTTCTATCGCTTCAAATCCTCAGCCAGGGCGGTAGCAGCCGCCAATGGATGGAGCGTAATCCAATTGGTCAGAGCAGTCAAAGCCAACGTCCGCGAAGGAGCAATGGACCTCCTTATGCCTGTCGTCAGAGACCCCGCCGCATTCCGCACTATGGACGACTTTTGGGCACAAATTAGGCAACAATTCGTCTCACCAGCCCATTGACAAATTGCTCGCGCTGACTATGAGAGACGGCATCAGCATCCCAAAGAAGAGATCCGTAGTTTCCACAACGCGCTGTATCAGTTATGGGAGGATGCCTATCTCGAAAAAGATGAACCGTGGAGATCAAACCCACAACTACCCAAGCCATATCTTGGAGCCCGCACCAACCCACCAGGTTTTAGATCAGTCAAGCTCATTAACCACTTTCTCACCGGTTTGTTAGACGACGAAATTCGCATGAAAATTAAGGACGCTATAAGCATGGGAGTCAACATTACCACGTACCCCGAAGCCCTTACCCGAGCGTTGGAATTTTATGCTAACAAAGAAAGAACCCGGACCGAGAGGAGAAGACTCCACGCGGATCACGGATCCCACAGCCAGCACAGAAAACCAGAGTATTTCAAGCCACAGGAACGCACAGAGCCGATGGACATAGGCTCCATCCAGACACACACATCCTCCACTCGCAAATGGTGCCGGTTACACCAGACGAGTTGCCACGATGACAGGGATTGTATCGTGCAGCAAAGGAGAGCCATGCAGCCTAAAGACAAGTTAACGCCGACTACACAACTCCGCCAGAAGCCGGACACAGTCAAATATGGCAACACTTGCAAACGGTGCAACGGCAAGGGACACTGGGCCCGACAATGCCCATCCAAGCCCTCATCCCGGGATGATAACCCAAAGAGTCATCATCACATGACTGCTAGGAGTCATACGCACATGACCCAAGAAGAGCACGACAATTCCCGGTCGAATCATTCCTCCTCCCAAGAGCAGTGGGACGAGCAAGAAGAAATGGAGCCTTCCACATTCTTCGTTGACTTATACGTTAACTCCATCAGGCGAACTCCTACAAATCAGGTAGCGGCGTTCATCAAGGTAGAAATCGGTACACACCCCACGTTCATGTTAGTTGATACTGGTAATCTCACTTACAACCTTATCGACCATGAGACGTTTCTACGAGCCTATCCAAACCCAGCCAAGCGACCCAAGGTCACACCCCAAGCAAACCCGGTCACAGCCGCCGGTCTCCAACCATTACAGGTAGTCGGATTAGCCAACATCCCTATCAAGATCGAAACCATCCACAACGCATGGATTGCACGATGTTTGATCATCAAGAAATTAGGCACCAGTGCTATACTGGGAGCCCCCACCATGAAGAGAATGCCTTTGGTACCCAACCTACAACAAGCAGTAGCACACATCGGTCCAAAGGGCCAACGAATCCCACTGTACAGCCGCAGTGAAGTGACCAAGCTCACTAACAAACATGACGAAGATGCCCAGTGCCATGCCATCGATGTTTGTCTCATCAAGGACACCGAATGTCCTCCGCTGACAGTTCAAGCTGTCCCAGCCAAGAGAGTGCAGCGAGCTGAGCCCAGGTCCGAGCCAGCCACCACTCCTAAACCCAGTCCTCGGTCGAAGGAAAATGGAATATTCATCCCAAATGCCTAGAGCAAGCTGGACCGAAAGAAAGCTGAAGCACTCATTGCCATAGTCACTAATGGAACTTCGCAAGTACCCGTGGTCAATACCACTAATCAACCTATCACCCTCAAAGCAGGTACAAAGATAGGCACCGTGTACGCCATACATAAGGGACAACCTCCAGCAAAGCAAGCTAATCCACCGAAAGGGATCGAACCAGATTACAGCCAACTCAGCACAAAGCATGACGAACAAGCAATTCGCCAATGCTTATGGGATTTTATCGGAGCCCCTCCCACGAAGGATGCCCACGAATCCGAGAAACGTTGAACAATACACGCTTTGTTCAAGGACAGAATCAAGCAGCAGCCCCAGCTCTCAGCAGCCCAGAAGAGACTCACCGAAGACCTTCTCTACCGAATCTAAAATACATTATCCCAATCTAAGTATGACGTCGGCCGAACCGACCTCATTGAATTCCAGGTTGATACAGGCAACGTGACACCTGTTAAAGACCCCGTGAGACCTCTTAACCCTCAAAAGAAAACAGACCTGCGAAAAACACTGGATGAATGGCAGACCCACGGAATCATACCGTCAAGCATGTCCGCTTGGGTTTCTGCGCTAGTTCCAGTTAAAAAGAACTCATGGTGATACGCTGTCGACTACCGACAATTGAACAAGGTTAGTTTTGGCTATCGCATGAGTCAATAACAATAGCGTCGAAATAAGCGGAGCTGCTACACACAAAAAAGGATAGAGCTAGAAGCGATAAAAAAGTAAAACTTTAAGCTCGCTTTGAGACAGAAGTTCAACTGTCGGTTGAAAAAGCGGTGGCATTTTTACGGTTGACACATCCCTACATATCCGAAAGATTGAGCTTGGGCACAAAGGGGTACAAAAAACCAAACAAACTGAGGCTGCGATCGTATCCTATTTGGAGCAATTGGCCAGCGACCAATTGATCAGAGCTAAAGTCTTCATCAGCATAGATTTGGCCGGAGCGTATCACGCTATCCCCGTACGACCCGAAGACAAGGAGAAACTAGCCATGGCTATCCCTGAAGAATTGTTCGAATTCAACCGAATGCCATTCTGAGCTATGAACTTGGGGAACACGTACGCCCTATCAATGAAAATCGTAGTAGGAGACCTGGTTGACCAGAGAAAATGCCTCTCTTACTTCGATGATCATTTAATAGCTGCTGAATCTTTCCTCCAAGCCCTGTTTCGCTTCGCAGAATTCCTACACGCCGTCGAAGGCGCTAATCTCAAGATAGGGCCCGCCAAGACCGACCTATTCACCCAAAAAGCAGTTTGGCTAGGACACCTAGTCAAGCCAGGAGGCCTCACCCCAGCAGAGCGCCTCACCGAAGCAGTCAGAGACTGGCCGACCCCTCGCAATCTCAACGAGCTTCGGACATTCCTCGGCAAATGTTCGTACTATCGGAAGTTCATCCCAAACTTCAGTCACCTCGCTGAGCCCATGAAGAAGCTGCCATGCAAGGATACAGATTTCAAATGGAAGAACGCTCAACAGAAAGCGTTTGAAACGCTAAAAGCAAAATTGTGCGAGAAACCCGTCCTCGCGCACCCAGATTTCCACAACGAAGAACCGTTCATCCTAGACACGGATGCATCAGGATTCGCCACCGGGGCAGTCCTTTCACAGAAACAAACCGATGGGACAATCAGGCCTATTGCATACACATCAAAGTCACTCACGCACGCCGACACAGGCCTCTTAAATTCGCGTTCTATATGGACTCAGACAAAGACGCACCCCCTACACTCATCAGCCCTGCGAGCGTCGCTCTAGCCCTGTATTGGCACAAGCCAACGCTGGAGGCCAAACCGACGTTCCCCCTAGGCGAAACCGTCGTCAAAATGAACATGACGGTCATCCTGCCACCCGATTGTTGTTTTAACACGATGGATATGCCGACACTCCGGAAAGAATTCGCCACCCACCAGCTCCCCCTGGAGCACCCCTCTTCGCTGTCTGCCAGAAGCATAGCCTTCCACCAAGTAGGCAATATGTCATACCGACGCACAGTGGTAGTGTTCCGTCCACAATCGCGTACATCATCTTAATATGACATGGATAAGTGATGTACAAGATGAATGATTGTTCCTGGAACGGTTTTTTTCAAAATGTGAAGATAATGTATGTTATTATCTTGGGAAAATCACAAAGTTGTTGGATTGCCCATCGTGTAGTCCGTTTGTCGGTCAGGTGTCGACCAAATGCCACCCTAATGCTCGTGAAGACGTCGTGATCCATTACAAGTAGCTCCTCCAACCCTTGATCATAGATGTACAATTTCACATCGTTCCTATCACCAAGGAAAAAGCTCCAGTACCCGAGGGGCTGGTCAGCCCATCTACAACCATGGGTGAGGAATGACAGCTACATGTTGGAAGGGAGGAGAAGCAGGAAATCCTCGGTCATCAAAAACGATATTCTCGTGATCATTTTGAGAAGGAGGAAAAGGATCTGAAGAAGCAATCTCATCCTCAAGGATCAATGTTACCAAAATGTCGGCCCCCTGACAACAAATGACGACCAATCCTTCCTGAACGTCCTGTTGGGACCTAGTTCCGGCCCAATGTCTACCCTTTGTCAAGCAGACCCAGTGGTGGTCAGACNATAGTAGCAAAAGTGAAGTACGAGACACCGAACAGATTAGGGAATCAGCTGTCTAGCAAGGGTACTGTAAGTTAATGCTCTAGCTTTTTTCGATTTATCTTTTTCTCTTGCCCCAACCCCGAACACTCATTCCTTTTCAGGAATATTATGTTGTAGACAAGTCATGATTATTCTCACATGTGTTTTATGAGTTACCTTTCAGCTGTCGCTCATCGCTCCTTTTCACTTGCAAATTGTTGCCCCTTTTTCCCCTGTAATCAAGTTTGTGTTGGCTTATTGCATAAGGCCAAGGGGGGGAGTATGTTCCGTCCACAATCGCGTACATCATCTTAATATGACATGGATAAGTGATGTACAAGATGAATGATTGTTCCTGGAACGGTTTTTTTTCAAAATGTGAAGATAATGTATGTTATTATCTTGGGAAAATCACAAAGTTGTTGGATTGTCCATCGTGTAGTCCGTTTGTCGGTCAGGTGTCGACCAAATGCCACCCTAATGCCTCGTGAAGACGTCGTGATCCATCACAAGTAGCTCCTCCAACCCTTGATCATAGATGTACAATTTCACATCGTTCCTATCACCAAGGAAAAAGCTCCAGTACCCAAGGGGCTGGTCAGCCCAGCTACAACCATGGGTGAGGAATGTCGGCTACATGTTGGAAGGGAGGAGAAACAGGAAATCCTCGGTCATCAAAAACGATATTCTCATGATCATTTTGAGAAGGAGGAAAAGGATCTGAAGAAGCAATCTCATCCTCAAGGATCAATGTTGCCAAAATGTCGGCCCCCTGACAACAATGACGACCAATCCTTCCTGAACGTCCTGTTGGGACCTAGTTCCGGCCCAATGTCTACCCTTTGTCAAGCAGACCCAGTGGTGGTCAGATGTGGCCCACATTTACAGAAGAGGCAGACACAATCCATTGTCGGCAATCCGAGAAACCCCTTGATGGCCAATGTGACTGGCATGACAAAAGGAGGTCAACCCTGGACATTGAGGAAACCGTTGCCGTCCACCAAGGGCCCTGGGACAACCCGTTTTAGCCTCCATGAGGAAGAGGCGGAAACCAACGTGGTACGGGAAATTTAACCAAAACGACAGTCACATTTTCGCGCTCGAGGAGAGCAGAGTCACATTTTGGTTCTCAAGGAGAGAAGTCTGTTTTGAACCTCTCAGACAAGTGACCATTGAACATTGAAAGTGAAAGCAACTCCCATCTTGAAGCTCTTGCTGGTATTTGAACGAAAACATTTTGATAGACGTGCTGGAGGTTGAATCGATCCATTTTGAATAAGGACAGTGAAAGTCAACGTTTGGAGTCGGGACCCAGGAAGCCGTGCAGAGTCAAGAGGACCTGGGGAAGTGCATAGCATACATCAGTGAGCCAGCATAGACGTGTTGAGAAGTCTCTGGAGCTGAGTACAGGTGAAACTTCTGAGTTATACTCCGTCAATTCGATTCTGGACCTTCAATCCCATAGAACCGACGTCATAGCCGTGAATCTCCGTTGGACAAGAATCACCCTCATCAAAAAGTAGGATCAAACCATTTTATGTCCATGTATGTTTTCCCTCTTCCATGGCCAAGCAATTACCCCCTCTTTCATTACCCGAGCAAGACAGCTGATTGGTAGAGTGTCATTTTCATGTTTGTGATGAATAAAGTAGATTGAAC
>NC_081451.1:7688672-7722543 GCF_007210705.1 Tigriopus californicus
GAACATCATTTTCGCATTGGAGCGACTTTTCCACGAGGAACATCATTTTGGGTAGAAGCCACTTTTCCACCAGGAACATCATTGTTGCATCGGAGCCTCGTTTCCACAAGGAACATCATTTAAGCATAGGAACCTCTTTTCCACGAGGAACATCATTTTGGATAGGAGCCTCGTTTCCACAAGGAACATCATTGTCGCATCGGAGCAACTTTTCCACGAGGAACATCATTTTGGGTAGGAGCCTCGTTTCCACAAGGAACATCATTTTGGGTAGAAGCCACTTTTCCACAAGGAACATCATTTTTGGTAGGAGCCTCGTTTCCACAAGGAACATCATTTTCGGTAGGAGCCTCGTTTCCACAACGAACATCATTTTCGCATTGGGAACATCTTTGTTGAGAAGTATGGGGTCTTGTTGTGAATTTCCTTGAGCTCTCCACGAGGATTCGTTTTCCTCCGAAATGGGTCCTTGGTTGAAAGATGGATTCATCATGATGCGATGACTTCGAATTTGGAGACAAGATCACCATGACGGTTGTCGTCAAAGATTCATCCGAGACTCCACCAGAAGGTTTCGAAATTGTCAGAAGGGCTTCCGTTGCACATACCCAAATGGGAATTGGTAAAAACTGAAGTGAAGCACAAAAGACTTGTCACTGAGGGTTGTAGGTAAGAAATGTCACGGTCGCCATGTGATGGCCAACCTAGATCAAGGTCGCCATGTATTGGCCAACCTAGATCACGGTTGCCATGTATTACCTAGAAATAAAACAACGATTGGTCTCGGTGGTAAGTCGTAGACTCTCTTTTTATTCATAGCTAAACATGGCTTTATATACAGAGAAGAGCATTGCGCTTACGGCGCCTGTTCCAAGTCTGTCGCAACATGTTGGAGCATAGAGTCCCTCTTTGGGATCAGGGTGTGGTTCTCTCATGACGATGCTTTAGTTTGTATACAAACATGACGAAGACGCCCAGTGCCACGCCATCGATGTTTGTCTCATCGAGGACACCAAATGTCCTCCACTGACAATTCAAGCTGTTCCAGCCAAGAGAGTGCAACGAGCTGAGCCAAGGCCCAAGTCAGCCACCACTCCCCAACCAAGCCCTCAGTCGAAGGAAAATGGAATATTCATCCCAAATGCCTAGAGCAAGCTGGACCGAAAGAAAGCTGAAGCACTCATTGCCATAGTCACTAATGGAACTTCGCAAGTACCCGTGGTCAATACCACTAATCAACCTATCACCCTCAAAGCAGATACAAAGATAGGCACCGTGTACGCCATACACGAGGGACAACCTCCAGCAAAGCAAGCTAATCCACCGAAAGGGATCGAACCAGATTACAGCCAACTCAGCACAAAGCATGACGAACAAGCAATTCGCCAATGCTTATGGGATTTTATCTCCCCTCCCACGAAGTCAAAAAGTAGGATCCAACCATTTTCTGTCCATGTATATTTTCCCTCTTCCATGGCCAAGCAATTACCCCCTCTTTCATTACCCGAGCAAGACAGCTGATTGGTAGAGTGTCATTTTCATGTTTGTGATGAATAAAGTAGATTGAACAGTACAGTTTGCCTTGAAGAGTGGCCTAGATTTCCCGGACGACCGAGATCGTGCTGGCATCGCAGGGAGTAGAGGTAGCAAGTGATTTGTATGCAACTGTATCTAAAGTTCATCACTCTTGTAGCAGAAATCAATAGTTAGACTCTAGAGTAGAGGTCGACTTTGATAGACGCATTTAGACTAGGATAGTGACCACATTTTGCAAGATAATTAGCCTTGAAGATTGGCCCAGGTATGCCAGACAATCGAGATTGATCTGGGACCAATGGGGAGTAGAGGTAGCTAGCGATTTGTATCCTTAGTCATTGGATGATTGTTTGAGGCCCTGATAAAGTAAGCTCAAGCTATTGCTCGTATGCCCTGATTAGGGTTATAACCGGAGGCCTTAAGATAGGTCTAAGAAATTTAAGCACTTGTACTAGGTGCTCTCCATCTTTGAGAGCTATCAAGGTATTTTTACCTAGTGCTTGGGTCAGGAGTTCCATGTTTCCGTTCACCACGGGAATTCAATAAGTCAGGACCTTTCACCCCTGGCTGGTGGACGGAACAGGTAGTGCATAACGACACGGGCTCCGTGATCGACTGGGATCCAGCCCATCTCATTGCCTACATCACCCCGATGATACCCCTGCATTTGAGCGTCATCACACCATGCAAGGAGTAGGATAGTTCTGACACTGACGACGACTCCAACGATACCTCTATTGATGAAGACGCCAAGACCGAAGTAGATGAACCCAACACCACGCTGAAGGAGCCAACACCGGAAGCTGGCCACGCCCCGCCTCCACGACCTGTACGATCAGCGTCGGCGAAAGGAAGGACCAGAAGAAGAGCCAATAGAAAGTGTCCGTACCCCCAAGACAGGAAAGGCGACGCACCCAACCTTCCATTAGCTAACTTGGCCATCGCCAGCCCAAAACGCCCAACCAAATAAACCGTTTCTATTTTCCTCGCGTCCCTTACCCTATTATACCTATTATTGTATCATACCGTAACGAACTTAGCACTATAGTCCACACTATTGTACATACTACACCCATTATCATACCATACGGTAGCCACTTTAGCACTATAAGTCACCCTGGTATACGTACAATACCTTTTACCCCTACCGTTTCCCTTACCATAACCACCCTAGCACTAATGCCCCCCCCACTCCACATCTTTTTGCAGACACACTATCAGGACAATTCAACTATTACTAGGTCACCTCCTCCTCACCCTAATTGTCGCTGACAGCACAGACCACCTCCACAAAGAACCGGCTATCTTCCAAACGATCGGAGAAGTAGCCACTGACACTACCGCTAACCTCATCATAGGCCGATTGGACATCACCCCGATTCAGGAGCAACTAAGTCACATACAAAACATCTTGCAGTATGTGGCTGAGGCCAAAAAGGATCTCAACGGAACAGATAACCACATCATCCAGAAACAAATAGGAGCGATCAATATCAGCCTAGATCATTGCCTAATCAGGCTACAAGAGATCCAGCAACTCGACCGTGTTACCCCCCGCCAGAAACGGGCTGCCATGCTCATGGCCGCTGCCCTACTGACCATCGGAGGAGCCTTGGGAATGGCGTTCACCAATCACCATCTCTCAAACAGCATTGATGAACTGGAAGCAAGGCAAGACCAGACCATCCATTATGTTGACGCTGCCGCGAGACAAATACGGAACAGTGCACGGCAATTCCAAAGAATAAACGAGACAATCCACGACTTGGTCCTGCACGAGATGAGATACGAATCCCAAATAGCTGAACAGCAACAGTACCTGCGGAACTACCTTCAGGTGGAAGCACTCATCTCACTATCTCAATATGTCACCCAAGCCACCCAAAACATCCACGCCATCCTCAACACATGGACAGAGGCCTTACACGGGCGAATCACTATCGAACTGTTCCACCCAGATTTGGTTAGGACCACCCTACGGAAAATGTCCAATCAAGCCAATGGCCCGTTGCGACTAGCCTTCGATCCTATTGACCTGGAAGCCTTTTACAGACTCTCTGTCACACGGACATCAAGCACGGCAAGTTACGAATAGTGGTCCCAGTCCCTGTCTACAACATCAAGGAAACTTTCTCTCTATACTGGCACTTAGCCATGCCCATCTTTACTAAACAAGGCCAGGAAATGTTAGTACAAAATCCAAAGGACTACCTTATCCTCAATGAAGAAGGTACCCTCCACCAGGAATTGGATCAAGCCGACCTGAGTGCATGCCTCAAGGTGCGACAACTCTATCTGTGCCCTCAGATACGAGTGCTGGTAAAAACAGCCACCACCAGCTGCCTTTTTGCCCTGTTCCAGGGCCACGCCGCCAACATCCGACAGAAATGTACGCTTGCTATTCCACCACCAAGCAAAGGAATGGAGTTCCACCAAGTAGGACCCAAAACCTTTCTGTTCCTAAATCGTTAAACTGAAAAGGCCCGCATTACCTGCCGCAACGGAACTACCATCGAGAGAGAGTATTTACCTGGAACCACAACCTTAACCTTTCCTAACGGGTGCCAATTCAACACGGCAGACCTTTATGTATCAGCCACTCGAACCGGCTGGATAGGCCAAGAAGTGATGTTCATCCGACCTCCAACAATCCCGCCTATGGATCTACTCGCCCTGGTTAACCACCATCAACCCCACGACCCCATCCAAGAAAACGAGCTATAACACATACTCACACAGTGGAATGTCACCACCACACAGGAGCCTCTCCCTTTAGCCGACCTCGCTACTGCAGCCATCTGCGCTCACCAGCTCGTAAGAACCCATACAGCAGTCCGTTACGAGGTTGCCACCCCGCTCGTCGTCATAGGCATGAGCCTGCCCATCATTGGCTATGTTGTTTATCGCTGGCGTCATCGCAAAAACAGATATCCTCCCCCCGCCCTCCAGCTTCACGTCACCAGTAACCCCAACCCTGTGGACCGACCCAGGAACCCTGAAGCTGATAATGCTACGAGGACGCAACAGCCTTTGTTACCCGGGGGCAACTGCAGTGAAACGGCCGTTTCTGGGAACTCGGGAAGTCAGTTTCCTAGAATATTCTAGACAATAACAAAGCTAGAATTCCAGAACGTTCTGAGGACCAAACAAAGGAAACCGGTTTTTATTGCGAAATCCATATGCAGCCAAGTGCAAAGATCAGCTTGCAAAAACCCACCAATCAGCGAGCTGGAAACATCACAATTCGGAGAATTACGATCTTTATCCGACCACTGGCTTTTGAGGAAAGTGCATTGGCCGAGATAGCCTGACAGTTAGCAACATAGGCCCTCCCATTTTGTGTGTAAACCCTTGCCCCTGCCCCTAATATCAAGTTCTAGTTTAGACTTCAAAGTGTTAAGTGCTCCACCTTGCTTGAAATAAAGTATACTCTGACTATCAACCTCGCCCAGTGTTATTAAGGCTTTAGTGCATACCGTAACTTAGAAAGTCCAAGGGTTTACTAGGAGTCGCCATTCGGTTTGTCTTAAACGCGGAGTCAAGATCCGAATCATTACAATATTCAATATGCAGACGACCTGGTTCTCTTGGCTAATTCAGCTGTGGAATTACAAAATGCCATCAATGCACTCCACGGTCATTGCCAAGAGAACGGCCTTCAAGTCAACACCATCAAGACGAAGGCCATGCTTTTCCATAAAGTTCGTCTGCCTCCCACCTCCTTCCATATTAACAATAGTCCAATTGAAATCGTCAATAGTTTTAACTATGTCGGTTTCACCTTCTCCACCCAACTCTCATTCACCAATCACCTCAAATCCACAATAACCAAGGCCAGGGCCAGGATCGGATACATATGCAATAGACTTCCCATGAAGAATCTTCCACTCCCAATAGTCCTTCAACTCTTCCGGATCTACGTCACCCCAATTTTTCTCTACTGCCTACACCTTTGACTTCCCAACTTCGCCCAATCCGCCCTCAAATCCGCCAATGCCACCTACACCAAGTTCCTCAAGCGATACATCTGCGTGCCCAAATATGCCAACAATGCATGGACACTTTTCTATGTGAAACCGAGCCCCTCACCATCGGGGGGGGCAAGGTTAGTGTCCAACAGTGTTGGGAACCTGACCTTTCCAGAGGTGATGTCCAAACACAAGTTGCCCTTCCCGGTCAAGGACTCGCTAACACCTTATCGTCCTTGGCCCGACATCCCCTCGGAATATTGGCGGTCACGAACCTTTGTTCGGCTCCCGCCCAAATGCCATCAGCGACGGGAGTTGACAAAGGATCTGTTCAATCTGGCCCATCCACTCTACTGCAATAACCAATATTTTCATCACTTACCTCTACCTACCTGTCTTTGTACTATCTGTGACTCACCTCTTACCTTTTTTCATGTGCATTGAACCAATTCTAGCCATACTCATTGTGATATCACTTTCTAGTCAACTATTTTATTGCCATTACCTTCTTAACATTATTCTTGTTTTATTAACAAACCATTGTATAATCTATATACATCAGATTTTATTTTATAGTTATTTTTACGCCATGACATGACCAAGAGTCGTAATAATAATTATTATTATCATAAAAGGGGATATTCACATACGAAACAAATGGGTTAATAATTACTGCTCAAGGTCTGGCGAGATGGTCAAACGGAGATGCTCGGATGAAGTCCACTGAACGGGATTGAAGGCCCACTCAAAGAGTGAATAAGTGCTGTACTCAGACACGGCATTTCCCAGGTCCTTTTGCTCTTCAGCGAGGCTTCCTGGGTTTCCTACTCCCATACGACGACAATCTCTGTCCTTCCAAACAATTCCCACTTCTTGGCACCACAACAATGGCAAAGTCCCAGCACTTAGTAATGGCAGATGGTTCCTCCTCGGAGAGTTTCAAACTTGACTTCTCTCCTCAAGCTCCAAATTGAGACTTCTGCGCTCATTGAAGGATGATGGGTTACTCTTCACTCAGTGAATTCCTTGGCAGGGGTTTCTTCGTGACCTCTCCCTTTGAGATCTCAGATTTATGTCCGTTCTCCTCAAGAACCAAAATCCGACGGCCACTTCTAACAAATTCCTCATTAGATCTGAAAGGGTTGTGATAGCCGGTTGAGGTAGACCGGGATATCCTGTTTCTCCCCCTTCAAACATGTAGCCGACATTGCTCCCCCATGGTTGCAGCTGGACTGACCAGCCCCTCGGGTACTGGAGCTTTTCCTTGGTGATAGGGACGATGTATAGATTGATTCACACCGAATCCCAAAACTCTTTGATACGAACGGTTCTTGCGACATCGTCCATCTATGATCAAGGGCTGGAGGGGCTACTTATGATGGATTACGACGGCTCTGCGAGCATTGGGTTGGCATTTGGCTGACATCTGGCCCCCAAACGCGCACACCGTAGGCAATCCCCGACTTCGCAGTTTTCACAAGATGTTGTCATACATTGTCTCAAGACATTTCAATAAACCCAGTTCCGTGAGCAATCATTCATGCTGTACGTCATTTATCCATATCATATCAGGATGATGTACTCAATTGTGCACGGATCAGGCCTCAGCAAGCAAATAGATGATCGTATGTTGGAATGGTCTGGGAATTAGACTCAGGGGTTAATTGGGAGTCGTTTGGCGGGAGCACTTGGTTTCTTTGTCACGAACCTTCGGAGGTGATGGCGGTGTGACAAAACTTTCACATTTCTGGGGTGATTGGGCATGGCACCATCACTACCGACTCGGGGCCCTTAGATTTGGGACAATTTGACCAAACCAACCATGTCTGGAGCTCTGGTTGTTCATGATGAACGCCGTGGAGGATTTCTTGGTCCACGCAGGTAAGGCACTTGAGGAGCATGCCGAGAATGAACCCGGTGTAGCGCGCTATTCCCAAGTTGGGTTGCTTTTGGGCTTGGTCGGAAGCGTCTGAGATTGTTAGATTAAGTAGATGTCATACTGGGGTATGATGAGTTATCCAATGCGGTTGGATTGGGTTCTTTTGGGTCAGTAGGGGAACGATGATTGTACTCAAGTCGCTAGTTTTGAAAAAGAAAAACAACTTAGTCTTGGTATTGAGCAAGCCCTTTTTAAGTGTTGTTGGTACCAACGTGCCAAGCGATAAGTCGGATCTGTCTGTGACCAAAAGTGGCCTGTGTGACAAGTGAAAATAATCAAACATCCCCTCAGTCATTTTTTACCTAACTTGTGTTGAAAGCAAGGACAGCTTACCCATGCCATTGTTTTGGAGACCATCCATATCCGTAGTTATCATGTTCTCCACATTGGCTTTGTGGTGAGACAAGTAGCATAACTAATAGGATTGATAGGATCGAAAAGCACTCAGATTAAAACTAAAAGTACAAAACATTGGCCAAATCTCCTCGTCGTTAAGTTGTCGCTTTCCTCCTCTTGTGTACCTCACTCAACCTCTCGTAGATCGGACAGGGGTTTCCCACGAAGCAGATGTTTAGTCAGAGACCTCGGTGAGCTTGCTCGTGACTTTCCCCCCCGTTGACAACTGCATGGACCAAAGCTAGGGGCCACTTGGATCTGGGGCATGACCTGTCGCAGATCAGGACGAGGTCCCTGATCGCAAAGCATGGTTTGGGCCTTGTCCAATTTTGACGTGCCTGTAGTTCTTGCAAGTAGCTATCTCTCCATCGAATCCAAAATTGATCTGACTGGTACTGGACTCTCCTCCAACGAAATTCACCGTAGGTCAAGAGATCTTTACTTTGAAACTGATCCAAGTGCTGGGCGGGCATGTCACTCTTTGCTGTCAGAAGGTTGTTTGGAGTCAATGGTGTGGGATCGTTGGGATCCATAGACACCTCCCATAGCGATGTGGAGTTGACGATGGAGGTGGCCACACACATAAGGGTATGAAGCTCGTCCAGCTCTGGAAAGGGCGCGTGGGCCTAACTGAAGTAACGCTCCCTCCAGTGCTCGTCTGATGGACCCAATTTTTCGTTCCCACACTCCGCCGAAGTAAGTGGGAGCCATGAGGTGGGTTGAGAATCCACAGGACGCCTTCTTTTTCGGTGCCAGTTTGAATGGCATCCATGTCCAGTGTAGCTCTATCTTGACCTAAAGTCCCTANCATATTCAACACATTTTTCGTTGCCGGGAGCAATTCAAAACTTCCGTAAAGCAAGAGGCGATATAAATTTTGTCCGAGATCCATTGTGCGTGAGATAATTGACCATCTGTTGGGGATTCCGTTTACGTGACAGTAGCAGCCACCCTTCGATCAGGGAGTCGAAGTTCTCTCAATCAAGATCGTCGAGTTTTTTAAGAAGAGATAGTGACTGCGAATATGGCCATGTCTGATCCAAAAATGGTTCTACAGGCGCGAAAAAGGCAAAAATTGAGGAGCGAAATGCAATATTCAAAACCTTTAGAGATTCACTTGACGACTTTCAAAATGAAGTGGATCGAGATGTTGGGTATACGGCGGAGTTGGAGTGAGCGTTTAGAAGTCTAGAAGACACGTTCAGAGAGATGGAAGAGGCTCAGGAGGAGCTGCAAGAACTAATGCTAGACGCCGAGCTCGAACACGAGGTTCAATCATACAAGAATTTGCAATCCAAGTTTTGGCGAGCGGAGGAACAGTACCAAAACCTCTGCTCGATCGAAGGACGTACAGATCAAGATATTTCTACACCCCTCGTGGGGCCAGTAGCAACGCAGACAAAACCAGAGACGAAGCCTCACCTGACCAGAACCTACAATAACGCCGACCAACCCCAGGCTGTCACCTCAGAAGACTTCACATCGCTGATGGAAAATGTGTCGGCAATGATGAGTCAATTTTTCAAGATGGAAGAGCAGATGAGACAATTTTCCAAGGTGGAAGAGCAACTTCAAGAAATGAAAATGGAAAGTAGACTTGAACAATCATATTACAAGACAAGGAGCGTGGGAAGTATGGAAGGCCAACAAGTTGGCGCTCAATCTGACTTGAGTAGAGCTCGATTCAAAACTGCTGACACGCCCAGCCCAACAAAAACAATGTTTATTGGGGAGATGAGACAAACATTGAAGAGACCACGGACTCAAGTTGTGGATTTCCTCCTTACAAAGAATTCATGGTTAGGAGATATGGGCACACCTGCCACGAGAGAAAGAACCAACTCGCCAAATCCAACGTGTTTGGATTTTGGGGAAGAGCCACGAAAAAATCAAGGGTATCTTGATTTCCGTAATTCAACTCCAGCCCCTCATCAACGCCTGCTGCAGGAAGATTTCAAGCCAGTGGATACGGTGANTCAGAGTGAAGAAGTGCCTCAAGGCATTTCAAAGGTTGATGTGTTCATGGATAGCAGCATCTTAACATGGACTGCACGTGAGACCAGGCAAGTGAATAATAAGGCCCACACCTTTTTGGTCAAGTTTGTGAGTCTTGTCTTCTGCCCCTCTTGGACATGGAAGGGCCCAACTACGTCAATACCAGAATTTGAGAATGGAGGGATCATTTCTAACCGATCAGTGGGAAGGTCTGCCATGAGTTGAACTCCGGGCATTGCTCTTAGCTTCCTGTAGAGAATGCATGCTGTTAGGAGCTTCTGAATTGCTTTCCTCCCCTCCTCTAAGTGGATTCCTGCAACTCTGATTGCTCCATGGGTGACTTGTCTTCCCTGATGGTTAATTTGTTGATGAAAATGTTGTGAATGGGATGTTTGGTGTTGAAAGGTTCCTTGGAATGCTGTAACCTCCCTCCTACTCAAAGTAAGCCACATGGTCCAATAATTGGACAGAGGTTGGCCAGGGAATGATTTATAGGGAGCAATTGATCGTTTTTTATAAAGGTATAGACGTCTGAATGACAAGAATTCTGGGCGTCGAGAAGAAGGGCGCGTTGATCTGCGTCTGTGTAATGGGTTTCAAGCAGGACCGGGTGGTTAAGACGTAGGCGGCGCCTGATTGGGGCCAACCACTTATTGCACTGTTCCAGTATCCGCCGCACCACCTCCACTTGACTATTCCAACAAAGGCAGTCTTGTGGACAATTCTGTCAAGTAACCTTGTTTGAGAAGTGAAATGTGAAGAGTGTAAATGCTTCGCTCTGTTTCAGGAATCATATTTGGAATTGAGGGCGTGTCTGACGGATTTGTACCGAGCTCTTTCCTCAAAGAGGCTGGACCGGCGAAACATGAGGACCTCTGAAGGGGTGTTAGGGTGTGACGGCGTTTTGCTATATCTGCGGGGTTGAATTGCATTGAGACGTAGTGCCACTGATTTGGGTGCGACATTGATGTGATGAGGGAAATGCGGCGAGAGACGTAACGGCTGAATCTTGCTTCGGTATTCCGAATGTAACCTAGGACCACGAGGCTGTCGGTGAAAAAGGTCGTGGTCTTGATCGTCAAGCTCAATTCTTCAATGACTTCCCGACTGCAGTGACAGCCTCTAAAGGGCCGTTGCAGGAGCTGACCAATGAGGATTATGAATCCCAATGGATCGTAGATGGAGTTAGGCACAGAAAGGATGGTTATTCTGGTGAATGGCTTTTCCACCGAGTCAATTTGGATGAGAAAACTATCGTCCTTTGTATTCCAACGAACTCCCACAGTTTGATCAAAGGGATCCATATCTCTTGTAATGTCCAACAGGTCCTTTGCTAATTCTTCTGAAGGGAAGACAGGGAGAACTTGAGGACTGCTTGATGCAATCTTGTGCCATTGAAAGTTGAAAGCTCCAAGCACGGTTCTAGCCTCTTGAAGGATCTGGATTGCGGTCTGAGGATCAATCGCATTGCCCAGCCCACCATTAACGTAGAATAGCAACTTGATGAATTCTTTGACTTGTGGCGAAGCATTGGGAAAGGCAGAGGCAGAGCGGCGAAGGCCCAGGATAGCAATGGCCGGACTGGGTTTGTTGACAAAGATGTGAACCTTGGCACAATATTGCACAAGATCTTTGCTGGGGTCGTTGAAATCATACCAATGGAACCTCAGAAAGTCCCAGGTGCTCAGGGCTTAAATGGAAAACGTGGAATATTCCTTCCACGTAAGCAATGAAACCAACCTGAGCCCCCCGAAATCGCATCAGCCCTCCTGAAAGACGATTATTTTAGACTGGGCCCTGTAGTAGTTGGGAGTTCAAACTAACTCCGTGATAGGAGGCCGAACAATCCAAGACCAACCGACCCTTTCCCTTTTTGGAATGGACCACGGGAAAAATGGGGAGACACCAAAACTTTCCATGAAGGGGTCTGATGGAGGAGTTGGGAATCTTTTCGACATGTCCACACTTGAGGCCTTTTGCATGGCTTAAAGGCACTCTTCTAAGTGATTTTCCTCGAGCTTTAGTCTTTCGAGCTTTCTCTTGGTACGCTTTTAGAGGGCAGTTTGGTTGGATGGAAGAATTTGGTTGGCGCTTTTGAAAGAAAGAGGCAATTCCCAATGACCCGACCGATTGAGGTGTATGGCCGACGTCATTTGCTTGAGAAACTGAGTGTCGTCTTGAGAGTGTCCATGCATTTCGTCGTCTGGAGCGCATGAACGTTGTTTCTCGGGACTACTTCATTCTTGGTGTCTGGTATGAGTTGGTTTTCCAGGACTGGAAAGAGTTGAAACTCGGTTTCTTCCTTGGGACCTTGAATTACCATTTCGTGAAGGATTTGTCCTTCTTGAGTGAAACGATAACCACTCAGGGTTGAAATGTCATAGGATTGTTTAGGGCCATTGATATTGAAGAAAGGAAAGACACGTGGATAGGCGAACGTGGTGTTGGATTGTTCATCAACTATATAGCGTAGCACTGTAGTACTTTCCCCCAGTGTGAAGTTCACGAGGAGGGTCTTGCCACAACTCTTTGGTTTGGCTTTACTTCCGCCCACGGATGTACAAAGTGAAGCGGACGGCGGCGAGTTTGTTTGACGGGAGCAGGGGCAAGAGCGGGGTGAATCCAGAGGTGGAGAAGGCGGAGAGTGGAAGACAGTGTGATTATCCTTCCCGCAGTGGGTGCATTTTGAAGTAGAAGGACACAATGGACGACGGTTTGTGAGCCTAGGCACGGACTTCTAGAAATATGGACTGTGAACGAGCTTCTCGCCAAATCGGCCTGCTCTTGGTCATAGCCACTCTGAGCCACTTTTCGAATTAGAGTAATAAAATAAGAAACGTAGATCTCCTCAATTAACGGTAGGTCAATTTTATATCATTTACATGCAAAGTCGATCGTTTCAAAGTTATGTTGTCAAAAGCTTATGTAGCTGACCAAGAGCAGGCCGAAAATTCAAATTTTATGTAGTGTTTAATACATAACTTTGAACATGTCTCCTGAGTTCCCTGAACATAGGTTTGGACTCAAACTTGGCTGAGCTCATCTATTCAACAAGACCTTGTGGTCGTATCAAGTGCTTATTTGGAATAATATGAACGGTTTAGGAGATAGGAAATTTTTGCTTCCGTTTGCAGTCCATATCTCCAGAAGTCCGTGGCCTAGGCATCTGAGGCAAAGGCTGTTGTCCTTGACTAATTGTCTTCTTTCCTGGGTTGAGAGCCTGAGGAATGATCTGCACACATGTAGGTTGTGATTATTTGAGTTATGCAGAGTGCATGATGCGTTTTGATTTGCATTGCTTGTGAAGACTCTCGTGTAACTCCTTTGGTTGGCATGGGTTTCAATCAAACCAAGCGAATTGGCCTCACCTGACGTGTTTGAAACTAGAACGTTTATCTCATCCATGCGCGAAAGATACGATGGTCGTACTCTGTTGCGGAGCAAGGCTACCCATAAGCGGAATAGGTCCTCCTGACAAAGCCCCAAGAAGGGATCAGATCTTTCGAACAATTCTCTTCTACTCCAAGGCGCGTTCAGGTCTGCAGTTGAAATCCCAAGACGCAGGTGGAGGGAATCTGAGGGTTTGAGCACCTCTTGATTTTGCTTGGCGTTGAAGTCTGGAGCGAGGGTCTGGAAAGAGCGTCGGAGGTCGCCCATGGCTAAAGAGGCCCATTCAGTTTGAGAGCTTCTTCCTGTTGCTTTTGCTCTCAGTGTTTCAGGTCGGATGCCTGTTTGATCGATTTGGGATTGGCCGGCAATCGGCAAAGACGGAGAGAGGCCAGGAATCCCAGGTTCGTAGAGAGACTCAAGCTCTGCCTCTAAGGAGCGAGTGACCTTTTGTCTTCGGATACGTCGTTCTTCCAACTCGAGCAGATTATTTATTTCTTTTGTGGATCGTTGTAATTGCTTTTTTCGAGCTCCAAATGATCTTCTTGCACCTTCCATTCGGCTTTGGCTTTGGCGAGTTTGAGTTGGGCGGCCAATAATTCGTTCCCCTTGGAATCGAACGACATTGAGGAGCGGTGTGATGTGCGATTAGCATTAGTGGATATCGAAAACAAACTCAGGGCGTCGTCCAATTCATCCAATTCCTGGCCCTCCTTGATGACTGGTGAAAAGGAATTCGCCTTCCATTTTATTACTCGTCTCTCCTCTAGAAGTTGAGCAGCCTTTTCCATGGAACCTGCCTCTTTGAATCGTACGCTCAGAATGGCGATCGAGTTTATACAGTCTGTGGTCGCTGAGCGGCAAGAATTTCCTAGAACAATTAGGTCCTCCAATGATTCGGAGCCGATGGGCGGGGCAAGATATTGTGAGAACAACTTGGCTTTAGATTCATACTCGCGCTCGAGAATTTCAAGAGTGAGCCAAGGAACCCGCTTTGCGTGAATGGGGGTCTCCATTTTGAATTGCTGGATACGCCTACGGCTTGGTGATTGTTTTAGATACGAGTAGGGAGAGATACTTGAGGACCACGTTTCATACTATCATGTCCTCCACATCGGCTTTGTGGCTAGAAAAGTAGCGTATCTAATAGGATTACTTGAATCAAAAAGCACTCATATTAATGAACGTTGTATATTAAAACTAAAAGTACGAAATATTGGCCAAATATCCTCGTGTTTAAGTTGTCGTTTTCCTCCTCTTGTGTTCCTCACTCAACCTCTCGTAGACCTTACATGGGTTTCCCACGAAGCAGGGGTTTAGTCCGAGACCTCGGTGAGCTTGCTCATGACAGTAGTGATAAAGGAGAAAACTTCGATGGTACAATTATCATCATCTATATAAAAGAGACGGACAAGAGATGGACTCAAAGACATAACCTAAAACTTAGGCAGGGCATTAGTCATTCCTCGATATAAGGAACGGTTTGCAGTAACCATTACTTCGCCCTAATGAGAAATTCATTACACAACCGCTACTTGCCAAAAAAATGTCATGCTTTACTCGTTACAATTACTCTTCCTAAGATTTAGAGGACCAATATTTCACAGTTTTTGCCCCATCAAGGCCATACATTTCTGAATCAATGTTTTTTGCTTCAAATTTTTAATAAAAGTTAACTTGAATTGCTGGGATTCCAATCCGCAAAAAGCAGTCCCTATGTTTGAGGTTTGCCTGTTAACGTGTTTCACTAATTACAAGCATTGGCATTGTTGATTTGTTTTGGTCACACCGGCAATGACAACGTCGTCATGGACACCATGCAGGCCCAGGATGTCGCTGAAGTGTTCCTGAATGGCCCTCATGAACTCCCCTGATGCAGGTTTGGCGCCCATGGGTGGTAACCTTTTGAAGTGGTAGAGCACCCCGTCAGCACGGAACACAGCCTGTGATTCTTTTGCCAGATTCAGTTGGTGAAAGGATGCCCTGAAGTCCCGCTTTGAAACTATGCTGCATCCGACCAGGCCAGCCTTGATGGACTTGATAGTGTGGATGAGGACATGGCTATCTACCAAATTTTTGTTGAGGTTAAGGAGATCAATGGCAATCCTAATTTTCCGAGGTTTTGGGGGTTACTGGAATATTGCTTAATGGCGCGGGACCACTATGAGGTCAATGATGTTCTTTTGTGACATGCCCCCGATCTCCTCAGTCACTTAGGTCTCTTGATGGAACGGCGTGTAACGCGGCGGGCTTGCCACTGGTTTGGGTTGTTCTACCAGTTGGAGCTTGACCTTGTAATCGCGTAAGAGGCCGATGCCCTGGAAGACAGGCCTGAACTTCTTGTCGTCAAACCTCAAGTTGGTGAAAAGGGGTCAAAGGGCCCTAATGCCATATCTCCCAGTCACCGTGAAGCCAAGGTGGTACATCCCCAGGTGACATCCGCAATTGCACTCCCGATTAGCAAGATTGGGCCAGATGAGGCGCCATCTGGTTTGATTCAAACTCTGGTGGGGAGGAGCGCAGAAAGTTGGGACATGGGAGCCAATCATTTGGGGATCACATTGGTCTGGGCACCAGTGTCAGTAACACCGAAGACTAGAATGCCGTTGATAAGGATTCTGGCTCTTGGGTAGGCCTCCCCTGCGAGGCCTTTTATGGCCTCAGTCTTAAATACCCTAAGGAAGTGAGCCTCTCCCTTAGAGCTCGACCCTCCCACAGTTTGATTGTTATTAGGTGTTCAATGGTTGTTAGCCGGTTTCTGACTAGTTGTTTATTGCAATGAGGTATAGGTATATGTACGTAGAAGAGAGATGGATCACTTAGGGCATGCATTGAAAGAAAACAGAAGACAAGAACATAATATCTCCCTTCCCAGGGGGGGCATAAAGGTCACATTTATGACTAGAATAGATGAATTATGCAACTAGAATTAAACTTCATCATAAGCTGGCATCCTTGTCCAGGCATCAGTCCGGTAGGCGGGCATTGGTCCAGTAGGGGGGCATTTGTCCAGTGGGTGGGTATTCATCCGTTGGGCGGGTATTTGTCTGTTGGGCGGGTATTCATCCGGTGGGCAATTCTTCCGTTCGGTGGGCGATTCTTCCGTTCGTTGGGCGATTCTTCCGTTTGGTGGGCAATTCTTATGCTCGGTGGGCGATTCTTCAGCTTGGTCGGCGATTCTTCTGTTCGGGGGTTGTTCTTCCGTTTTGTTGGGCAGTGCTTCTACGTAGGTCGGCTCAAGCCGACTGTGCCATGTTACATTGTCGTAAGCCGGTGTATGACTAGTTATTTATTGCAATAAGGTACAGGTATACATACACAGAAGAACGATGGATCACGGAGAGCATGCATTGAAAGAAAAGAGCAGATTGACTAGATGAGACAAGAACATAACAGTAGGGTTGGAGTCAGCTACGGCTTTAACTTTTTGGTATTTATGGCCGCCAGGCCTCCTCTTTGAAATTGGATTCTCAGTCCATCAGTCTATTGTGACAATGAGCACGTTCCACCATTTGCTGGGCATGTCTCTGGTGGGTGGAAATCCTCGGATCTACAACCTCGGATCTGGCAACCGTAACAATTATGTGGGGGCCTAAGTTCAGCTGTACATTGCCATGCAGTGTTAGCCGCGGCGTCCTGGGTGACAAGTTTGACCTAAGCTTGACCATTGGCCACAGAGTGGGACGCACTGGCCGCATCTTCAAAGAGAACAAAGTTTGATGCAGCCTCTTGCAAGGACCAATTTTTCTGTATAACCATATCCACAAGTTTCCGACTGGAATGATTGAGCACAAATTGGATCTTGGTTGCCTTCTTGGTTGGGTCACCCTCGTTGAATGTTGGGTGATCAAACCCGCAGAGCTTAGCATGACGTCGGCAACTTTCGAAGAATATGGCGCTTGGTTCCCCTGTTTTTTTGTAGAGACCATTATTCCCCAATTGCTCACCTTTGAGTTGACTTTGGACAGTGCTGTTCGCGGAGGCTATCAATGATGTACGATACGTTCCGGATTGGTCAGTGCGGACGTTAGGACACAGTAGGTTGAGTTCAATTCTTGCCTCTGCCCCAATGAAGCACCACAATGCTCTCTTCTTTGCGGCAGCATGTTCCAATACTTCTTGCGGCTTGGATTAATCAGGGCTCTTCATGGTGTGGTCTGAATAGATTTCAAAGGCGTCCACCTACTCCTCAAAGGCTTGAGAGGTGTTGCCATTGGACGCCTTGGGGTCGAAGGGTGGAGGTCCTGATTGGTGATGCGGGTCCATTGATACAAACAAGCGCGTTCTTTGGTCAATCCTCATCGCCAGTGAAATAACTTGAGATTTAGATATAAGGACCTTTTTTGAGAGGAGGAGCAATGTTAAATCATAATAAAAGAAAAAAAGAATAAAACATAAAAAACGCCTTGCCCTTATTCAAGTAGGCCTCAGCAAGCAAATGGAGCATCAAACGTTGGAGTGCTCTGGAAATTAGACTCAGGGGTTAATTTGGAGTCGTTTGACGGGAGCGCTTTGTTTCTTTGTCACGAACCTTCGCAGGTGTTGGTGGTGTGATAGGCAACTCGGTCCCGGTTCTCCTGCAATCAATATCAAGGCCATCTTGTCCGTCACCTCGCCCTAGGAAGCACAACTTGCACAACCATTAGGGCCGCTGCATTACAAAATAAGTGGACCGGAGAAGATCTCCCCGTGAGGGCAAGACAAGTTGAAATCTCGACGGCAGCAGCAACTATAAGCCGGAAAATACCAACGCTGAGGGTCGATTTAGAATAAAAGGGCTCCAAGAACAGGAGGAGGTATATCAGATTGGATGTCCCTACTCCAAATCGGCGCGGCAAGTGCAAGAGGCCCAAAGAACTCAGGATGGTTCAACAAATGCGGCGTGCGCATGGTGTGGGAGGACATGGAACATTGCAGGATCCCGTAAGATAAATATGTAAATATTTCATTGTTGGAGGGCTCAAATGCGTAAACCTTGACATTCATTACTATTGGCTCTTAAACCTGGCTAAGAAAAAAAGCTTATAGATACTTTTAGAAATTGTAAGAGATAACTTTTGCACCTCCTTTAAAAACTGTAGTGTCGCAATCTTTTCGGTTTCTTGCAATAAAGTAGTCTCACCTTATTCTTGCTTGCCTTTTTGGCAAAAGCACAAATTTCTCCTGAAACTGGAACTAGTCCTAGTACTTTACAGACAAAAGAGCAAAAATAATAACACATTATCTCTGAATAAGTCATCGGAATGACGTTATGGTATAGTCGCGCAACTCGGACTGTCTCGTTTGTCTAGCCAGCCGGCTGGCATAAGGCCGAACAGGCAGGGCCAGAACGGCCGATTTTCTGGGTACTTCCTACAAACAGGAAACTCGTTCTTACTCGTGAAAATTCCATCCTGAATGGACGTGGTTGTGACAACCTCCACCTCGCGGTGCCCACCAGTTGCCAAAGACTTTTCACTATAATCTGGATTCCGTTAATCCATACTGCTATGTTCTTGGCAGTCCCATTGGTCAGACTTGGATATTTTCACTTGTAGCATTCATGCTACTATAAAAAAACTAACTCTCACAATGCCTTCTTGCGTGTCCTTCGTTATGGAGATGACTCAGGTAAGAGAAATGTGTATTTCATGAGAAAGAATTGAATATGAAAAGATATTTTCATTTTAGCGTAGGTCTACTCACCCTGAGAGATGGCTGAAATAAAGCACCCAGAGGAACCACATTTGATCTTGAAGCTGGCATGGTTTAGGGTATTAGTAAATGGGGCAATAATTTTTGCTATTTAACAGGCTTATATATTTCCGTCTTAGAAATCTATTGCCTGTGAAAAAATATTATTTCATGCCTTCAAAAACATTTTTTAGTGATTATTTGGCCCTCAAAAAGAATATTTTTTCCGAGCCCTGCTCACTACATTTTGCAACACTTTCTAACAGTTAGATGAAAGGTCTATTTGTCTATAATTTTTGGCCAAATTGTCCCCTGCTTGGAGAAGAACTTGGGCCGTTTTACATTCTTCTGGTATGTTGCCATGAACAAAGCAGATATTTGTCAACTGTTTTTTCGTGGCACAATCGATATAGCTTTTATTGTGTTATTTGACGCTTCCTATTTTCCACAACTCTATTCTATTTTAGATTTTTTTATTTCCGACTTCACATCATTGAATTTTATCCACTTGAAAGAATCTGGCTTTTTACTTCCTATTTCACGGTACCTCCTTTTTTATCAGGGAAAGTCTGATTTGAATTTCCAGACGCAGGAAATGAAGTCATTAAATACGTTCGCGAACGTTTGCCTTCGTTTTTCGTCTTTCTCCCTCTCCATCATCATCATCATCATCATCATCATAATCAGAATGGCCATCAAATCTTCGTATGATGATAGTTGAAGTTACATCCTATTGTGCTGGATGTGTCGACGTCGTTGATTCAACTCGTATTGAGATCTCTTCCAACTGTGCAAGTTGTTTCGAGAACAATGTGGCTACAGGGAATGGAGTTTGAGGGGAGGAAACAAAACTGGCAAATATTTACCGAGATTGCCACAGAGTTAGAAGTTCCATTCATCTACCTACCGTCTTGGGCTTCGAAACCCTTCCATTCAACCGAAGTGATCTTCCAACCAAATGTCAAATCGATGCATGGCCACATCTATGGGAACTTGCTTAGAACTCTTACCTAGCAAGTGAAAAAGACAAATCTCGGAATCTAAGAATGTGGCTGCAACAAAGTAAACATACACCTTTGACAAATAATGGATAGAATATGCAGACATATTTGATGATTGTATTGATGTGACAATATGATTATTGTGGGTCGGAAAAATAGTATTTTCTTCAAAATAATCTGCTTAGGTTATAAAAATCAGCTAAATAAGCTCCGAAAATGTGAAAATACGTTATAAAGAGCTCAAATGAAAGTTTCAATCGGATTGGTTAATCAAGTATTTTGGTAGTTTTCAATGCAAAAATTGCTTAATTGTGAAGTTTCACCACTTTTTTCTCCTTGGACTCAGAAACATGGACTTAATAAAATACATTACACCTTCAGCTACAAGTCAATAGCAATCAATGCGTGTATATTGAGGAAGAGATGGTCCAACAAGAAACACATTGGAAAGGGAAGCATTGCAACATGACAAACATTTTTTCATCCTTCAGCGCTTAAGGGAAAAATAATGCGTAAAAGCTTTCATATAGAATGCAGTTCCCCTAAATTTTGTTAAATATGATTTAAACCCTTCAAATTCGAAAAAAAACTCTTAGGTTATTCTAGGTGAAAATTCCTAATCCTTCTTCTTGCTTACACCAAAACGGACAAAATAGTATCCTCTCGATATTTGAACAATTCTTGGCCTGCAAATATATAAAGATAAATTTGGACGCCCAAACAAGATGCCCAACAAACGTTCCCATCTTTCCACTTGTGGCGAGTCCATGCCCGCCTCCATGGGAGTATGAATGTTGTAGTCCAGAAATAAACAAGAATTAGAACTAACGCGTGTCCTAGGGAACCCGTCTTAAATGGTGACCCCGACGTGATTCATCCAAAGATCATGAGAGTTGATAACACTCAAACTCAAGGCCATACATGATTATCCTCTACCTGAAACCAGTAAACAACTTCGACGGTTTTGGGGTCTTTCCAATTTTTAACATTGGTTCTTTAAAGGGTGTTCCAACCTCACAATTCCTTTAAATGCTTTGGTTACACCCAGAGATTCTCATCTGATTTGGAATGAGGTGGCCATTCATGCATTTGGACGACTAAAAACCGTATTAGCCAATGTCACTCATTTGGCTTTTCCAACTCGCTCTGTCCAAACTCGAATCGCATGTGATGCATCCAATGTGGCTTTTGGTGCTGCCTTAGCTATAGAGCAATTCATTGAACGTGCATGAGGTCCAAGGCAGAATCTCGCTACAGCATTTTGAACGCCAGCTTCATGCTATTTACATGGCTGTGAGACATTTCAAGTTTTTCGTGGAGGGCTACTTGTTAACCGACCATAAGACACTTGAAGCCGCCATGGCAAGTTTTCCATCAACTCAAACCGACACCCAAACGCGCCGGTTAGCCTATATTGCTCAGTTTTCGTCCAATATCCGATATACCAAGGGCAGCGAGAATGTACTGGCTGACAGTCTCAGACGCGCGCCGGTGGATAAGGAAGTGTTTCCTGTCACAGAAACAATCGATGCCATGACGGTACCCGACCCGCTTCTCTCCCTGATTGCTTAAGAACAAGGCAAGGATCCATCAATATTGGAAATTCCTTTGTCCCACCCTTATCTAAAAAAAAGTACCGCGGGCCTATCTACTTATGGTGTGACACCAAGGATGGTCAATCACGAGTGATAGCAGTCCTGCACCGCATGGCACATTTGGGATTAAATACATCAGCCAAACTCATCAGTCAAATCAAAGATCCTGCACCATGAAAAGGCTCCCATCTGTGATTTTCTCGCTCCTTCTGGCAGGTTTGAGACCCTGCACGGTTATATGGTCGGCCCATTGCCAGAATCCGGGGGATGTTCTTATTTGCTTACTATTGTTGACCGTTGGTCCCGTTTTCCAGCTGCGTATCCCATGAAAGATGCTACTTCTCAATCCTGTCTGGAAAAAAATGCGCAAATGGATAGCTTTATTTGGATTACCGACTTGCATAGTGTCGACCTCTGATATGTGAACAGAGGCCGGTTCTTTGAATTGCGTCTAATTCAATTGACACATGAATTAGTCCACAAATTAACCCACGACCCCACTTTGGCGTTCTTTGAATCATGTCTAAATTTTGTCGCGTTGGTCGCTTTAATCTTCCGAATAAGGAGAATGTCAGAGAACTTTTATGATGAGCGTCGTGAACGACGCGACCGAGAAGATTTTCTTCAACGTTTTCATGAACGATTGCCCTTGAGAGAGCCAAGGCAAATATATTGCTTATGAAAACACCTATACAAATTTTTTGCAAGATGAGAGAGTTATTGAAAAATCACGATTCTAACTAGATGGCTGGCCACAAACGTGTGTGCCATTAAAGCATGGAATAAAACAATGTCAAATATCCCAAGCTTTTTGTAGAATACATTACAAAAGTTCCGTTTTCGGACATGCAAACAAGATTTCTTATAATCTCTATTTCTAACAAAGGTACCTAATTTTGACGGTTTCGGGAAAACACTCCTGTTTCAGCCAATTTTCCACCAAGTTAAGTCAACCTAGGCTAAGATCTTATTTTGATTCAGTGTCCTGTTTTGCCACGAATTTGGTGGAAAAATTCAATGCAACTCTTGATCCAATAGGTCAGTGACTAATTCACCGCCAACTGAACATGAATTAGCCATGATTCAAAGAACGCGAAAAAGTTCGTGAACTAAGTCACAGCTAATGGTGCGTCTACACGACAAATGATTGGGCAAATAATTAGCCATTTGACAAAGATTGTTTGCCATTTCACAAGTATTTCACAAACATTTCTCGATTTGAACATGTTTAAAGTTTGTTTGCCAAAGAGCAAATATTTCATGGACGACAGCCTCCTCCCCAACCCTTCCAACCAAGGAATCCATTTTTAGCCAGTACAGAACTTAACTCATTCGATCCATGATGGTTTATAACAAAGAAAAATGTATTGATTGTGGTTCATATTGGCACAGGATAACCCCAACTTAGAGTATGAAGGGACCTGGAATTGTCAATCAATGTACAAAGTCATCAGATGTCATCCCATCCCCTCTTAATTCAGTAGTCACACTTCCATCTCCTATTGAGGATTGAATAATGATGATCGATCGATCGATCAACCAACCAACCAAAACCTATCTCCGGAATCCGGATTCATCTCCTCCCGTCCAGACAATGAAAGTGTCGACCCCAGTAAACCCACTCACCCTGGGCCTGTCCTCGGGCTCAGCCCGGTCATGGCCCCGGCCTCGGCCATGGTCCCGGCCCCGGCCATGGTCCCGGTCCCTTCTTTTACATCCGTCTGTGAGCAAGACTTGAGCGAGCCAACCCAAAGTTAGAAGGATGGATGGATTCCTTGACCTCGTCCAAAGAAGACTGATCCGATTAAAGTTGGATCAGATCATCAGAGACAACGGAATCATCGGCCCATACCTGGAGGTTCTTGGCCGGTTATTAGTCAGCCCTCGGCCGACACACAAGCCCATGATTTGTCCTCTACGTACACCCTTGAGACCCCAGCAGCCAGACCAGACAGCCACTTTTGGCTGCTCTTTCGTCCATTTCCCGCCCGCCCATTTTAGCCATGAAAGCCAGATCAGTCGGATCTCAACGGATCGAGTCCTACCCACTGACTCATTACTTTAAAGCTGCCCATGGCCATCACCGTCCCTGTGAAATGCCGTCTGTTCTTGTGGGCGGGTCCTTATTGGTTCTTTAAAACTGAACTCTTTTTAGTCAATGTCATCTGTAATGTTAACTGCATATAAATATCCAAATGGTCTCTATCATGGTTAATGCTCTTACGATATTTGTGTTAACGTTTCTGACATGACCTTTGAACTATATATCGTTGTCATATTTCGACCTGTACTCGGCTATTAAATAGTTTATGATACTCTTGGCAAACTGTTGTCCATTTATTCACGATTATAATGAGTTGGAAAATTGGTCAGGTTTTCGTTTCCAAACAGTTGGTTTATGATTTATAGTCAAAATGAATGTCGAAAACCTTTCGAAAAGCAAAATGTTATCAAAATTGCAACATCAGGTGGCTTATGGTACAGTTCATAGAACGGGGCAAAACATGCCTTCAAGTAGTAATCGGTTTCAGCCAACATATGACCGCACAGATTGAAATTGGCAAAATAAAGAACCTTTTTGGAAAACGAAACATTCTCATCATGATAGTGCCCATCGGTGTTTTTTGCAAATTTAATTCCTCAGTTTCCCTATGTTCATTATACTAATCATCTTGTTTACCGTGCATAACATAAATATTGAATGAAAGAACCATTGAGAAATGATACAATCACTTGCAAGTTCATCGGATTAGAAATCTAAATCAAAATATTTGTCAAACCGTTTTGATCGGGTAGTTTCAGGTGTAGACGGCTCAGAGATGAACTGTTTGTCAAATACCAAACATTTCCGAAATTGTTAGGCAAACTTTGTGACAGAAAGTTTCTCGTGTAGACGCACCATAACTAACGGTGAACTAGTACATGAATTAGTGCATGAACTAGACGCGATTCGAAGAAACGGCCTCAGGTGTTTTGGGCGCATTGGGTATCAAGCAAACACGGACGACGGCATATCACCAGCAATGCAACGGACTAGTTGAAAGGATGCACCCGTCCTTGAAAACCTCGATCAAAGCATCTCTGCCAGAAAATGAATCATGGTTAAAGGTCTTACCCATCGTTCTGCTGAACCTTCGCTTTTCTCCTAAAAGAAGATATTGGATTCAGTGCATTACAATTAGCATTGGGGCACACTCCTCGATTGCCTGGATTCATGTTCACTCCAAGTACTCCCAATGATCAGCAGCAAAGCGTCACAACTAGACAACTTCTTCACATTATGCAAACCTACAAGTATCGCAAACCCAAACGTCATGGCATGGCACCTGTTCTACAAGATCGCGATTGAACGACTGTACTTTTGTATTTTTTAGTGAGGAGACAAAGACTGGACTTTGCCGTCCCTATCGTGGGCCATACCGCGTCGTCGTTGCTGCGGATAAGATTTTTACCCTTGAAGTGGATGGCCGGCACAAGAACGTGTCCGTGGATTGCCTCAAAGCAACAGCAGTAACTCCTCTACAATCCCAACATGTTCCCTCCCATGTTACCCTTAGGGGTTGGCATATTTTTCCACCAGTTCATTTGGACTTATGAAACTTGTATGTAACTTTTTTAGATTAAAAAAGGGATGAGAGGGGGAGTCTTGTGGCAAGTCCATGTCCGCCACCCTGGGAATATGAATGTTGTAGTCCAGAAATAAACAAGAGTTCGAGCTAACACATGTCCTAGAGAACCCGTCTTACTGTTTTTGTTTATGAATATCCTTCAGGGCTCAAAAAGGCAACTTTCCATCCCCATGCAATCTTGGTACCTTACCGAAGCAAGTTTTAATTTATCAGAATTATTTCGATTTTGTTGTGGTTTTACCAATTTTATTACTCGATTATATGGTTTTATTTGGAACTGGGAGTATGTTGACCAACTTACTTTTATTTTTACTTACCTTTTCTTCCGAGTTCTTCGACACTTGTGCGTTCCAAAATAATTGGGTCTCAACATATTCTTCGAGAAAATATAGCCCGAATGCAATCCACTTGAACGTTTAAATATCATTTTCCGTCACATGGATTGCCAACAAAGCAACATCAGATAAAAGCACTCATTACGTGTCCATGAAACTGGCCACAAATCTGCAGAGATTCTATAACTTGGCCTCACACTCCCTGCCATAAGCTCTTCCTTCATTCATTGCTGATTTCGATACCATGGCATCAAAAGCCAGATTAATTGTTATGGGCATCGCTGTTGCTCTTGGTAAGACAGAATTGTCCAAGACGGATTATACATTAACATAATCCATATGTAATGCTTTTCTCCCAATTTCAGCGTATGTTTCTTGGGGACTTTTACTCTCACTTCAACCCGCTTTCTACCCATCAGTGGCAGAGTCCAAGGGTGCCACTCCTAGCCAAGTATAAGTCGATTTAAGCTAACCGTTTGAATGACACACTCGTCATTGATTAACTCTTGGTTCACAATAGTATGGATTGGTGTTTGGGATGGTCAGCTTGGGCGGCTTCATATTTTCGCCCATTTTTGCACATTACGGAACAAAGATTGGGCTCAAGATCCTTTGTGATATAGGTGGAATTGTCCAAGGGTTGGCAGCGGTGGCTTTTGGAAGCTTGGAGTTTGTGAATGACACATGGACATTCATTGGGTTTTCTTACTTGCTAAGGTCAGTTCTTCTCTCTGAGATTCTTGTTCAATTATGTAATGCTTGTCATTTCAAACCGAGTGCTTGCAAAGATTAATTTGGTCTCTGTCAGGCTTAATTTTGATATCGAACTGAGACAAAATTGAAAATAAATCCAAACAACACTGGGAAGTTACTCCTGTGTGAGCGCTAGAAATATGGCACATTCCCTTGATTTCTTTGAAGGTGACTCTTTTGGGCCTGTTTTTGGAGGTAACGTTTATCTATGACGAGCTTAAGCCAGATTTTACCAAAAGTAGTCTACAGATGGAGCTGAAAATGGAGTATTAGGAATTTAGACAGCTCGAAAATAACATTAAGCACTGATACATCTGGTTAATGGGTACCTTCACGCGAAAGGAGCTTACTCAGCGTCCATAAACACATATTTTAGGTTCGTTGATGGTGTGGCCAATGCAGCCAGTACGTCCTCAATAGTGAGCATTCTTATGATTCTCTTTCCCGGTTTTGAGTCTTCCATTCCAGCTTGGACCGAGGTGTGTTTTAGTTTGGGCTACACAATAGGTGAGTATTGCTAGTAATTGAAGGATGCGTTTTGACCAGGGCTCAGAAAAAGAATTTGCTTTTGAGGGCCATATAATCACTACAAAAATTAAAAGCACCGAATAATTTACTTTCAAAGGAAAAACATCTCTCAAACGCGAAGATATAAGCCTGTTTAAAAGCAAAAAAAACCGCATAAAAAGACAACGTTAAATCAATTTTGCAAAGGTTTGCAGCAATCGCCAAAGGTCTCAATATGTTTTATTATTTCAAAATATTTGAAGTCGAAAGCTCCAACAACTGTCTCCTAACTTGGACACACCCCAAATTAAAACGCTAAACCATGTAGGTTTCTAGATCAAATTTGATTTTCGTGTAAAGTATTGAGGTTCAATTTGCATTTTTAGGAAAAGCTTGAGGTTTTGCCAAAAAGGCAAGAAGGAATAATGTGAGAATTAGAGAACAACTGCTTTATTGCAACAAACCAAGAAGATAAGAAGATTGGGACAAAGCAGTATGCATTATTTAAAGGAGGTGCAAAAGGTATCTTTTGCAATAAATCTTCAAAGGTATCAATGAGCTTTTCCTTACCAGAATTCAGAATTAATTGCAGAGACCGTCAAGGTTTACACTTTTGAGCTCTTCAATCTAGAGGGCTTGTCAGAGAAAAGTCATACCAACCAAGCCACTCGAGACTTTGCTTTGAACACATTTTGGTAGTTGGGCAGCAGGGTGTCGGGCTGATCAACTTCTCTTCCTTTACTCATTTTCCGCCAAAGCAGGCAAACGAACCATCAACTCACCGGCTCCCTGTATTCGGAGCTTGATTTCGAGAACCACGTAACTAAATGTGTTCAAAGCCGATCCCCATCTCACATTCCAGGTCACCGTGAGGGAGCCAAAAATATCTCAAAAATTTCGTGAGTGTCATTTCTCTGACTAGCCCTCTAGTTTAAATCAAAGCAGACAAACGTGCCATCAACTCACTGGCTCCCTCAATTCGGAACTTGATTTTAAGAATCACATGACTAAATATGTTCAAAGCCAATCCCCATCAAACACACGAGGCAGCCGCGAGGGAACCAAAAAAATCTCAAAAATCTTGTGAGACCTCAATGGATTAGAGAAGAGGGCTAGTCAGAGACATAACATTCGGTTTCCCACGCGGGTCCTGGTGTGTGCGATGGGGATCGGCTTTGAACACATTTAGTTACGTGATTCTCAAAATCAAGTTCCAAATTCAGGGAGCCAGTGATTTGATGGCTCGTTTGTCTGCTTTGGTTGAAACTGAGTACCGCAAGAGAAGTCGATCTGCCCGACACCCTGCTACCAACTACCAAAATGCGTTCAAAGCAAAGTCTCAAGAAGCTTGGTTGGAGTGACTTTTCTCTGACAAGCCCTCTAGTTATGACTATTGATTTGTTCTTGATGATTTCATCCGTGGATATAGGACCAGTTTTGGGTTCACTTTTGTTCGTTGTTGGAACGTCTGGCCTCCCATTTTATATTATGGGAGGGATTACCCTTTTCTTGGCCTTGGTGCTCTTCCTGATGGTTCCAAATGTAAAACCTGGCTCTTCCTCCAAGAGCAAAGACCTGGCCAATAGCTCAAAACCCTGTCTCACCATTAGAAACGTCATCAAAGTTAGGGATTTTTTAATTGCTGCTTGACAATAGTGATCAATTTTGTCATCTGACTTATATTTTAGTCTTTTAGTCTTTCCCTCCCGTTTTTGGACAAATTCATCCTTTTTTGTGGAAATGGGGTGCTTGAATCCATGCTCCAACCGCATATGATAAATTCCGAGGCTCAAGCAACTCAGTTCGAGGTCAGCATGGCATTCTTGATCATGGCCGCGTGTTCCGTGGTCATCTGCCCAATGGTTGGTCACGTAAGGAAGTTAAAAGTCATCAACCAGGTTGCAACGATTGGCTTTTCTATCGTATGTTGTAAATGGAATGTTTCTAAAATCGAATTGGTTGTTGAAAACCATACTTGCTCACTCTAACATTTGGTCCTCAATAATAAATGCTGGCGAAAAGTGAAAGAGTACCCCTTTCAAGACCATGACAACTACACGGAAAATACTACGTAAGATGTGGGGATGTGTATTGAGATAAGTTTGAACACAGCTTTGGAATCCTACTAGTTTTGAGTTCAATAGACACAAATCCTTTCTTAGCCTTTAATATGAAACGACTTTAAGAGAACCAACAACAGAAATGGTGAACTATGCCATTGACAAAAGTGTTCAGCCCCTTTAGTTCTTCCTAACCCTTAGTATAATTTAAGGATCTATGAGCTCATTTTTGTTACTGAAACGTGACGCCTTGTAACATTGGTACTATCAGAGACAGTTTGACAACTGCACTTCCGTGCTCATGCATGGTACTCCATTGCATGTTGTGGGCGTGATAAATTTGAGATAGTTCTAGCATGCCAGTGATGTCACAAAGAAGTGAGGTCAGCAATGACATTAGAACAAAGGCTGTGAAGCTGCATCACAGTGGCCTGGGCTATAAGAAGATTGCCAAGTAACCAACTCTGCCCGGAGCAATGGTCCAGAGCATCATCGTCAAGTGCACAAAGACGGGATGTGTGGAGAACCGCCCTCAATCTGGACGGCCAAGATCACACCCCGAATGGATCGACTCATAAACAGGCAAGTCTCCAGCCACCCACAGACCACCATCAAGAACGTTAAAGCCATCTTGGGGGAAGATGGACATGGTCTGACTAATTGCACGATTGGCCGAGGTATTCATAGATAGGGTCCGAAGACCAAGACACACCCCACTACACCAACAAAGCTTGCCTCAAAGCTTGCCTCAAGTTTACCAAAGACAACCTGGACAAGTCGATCTTCTGGTAGCAAGTGATGTGGTCAGATGAGACAAAGATCAAGCTAATTGGTCACAATGACAAACAAAAGATCTGGCGGAAAACAGGTCAAGCCTTCCTACCTAAAGTGCCATCCCTACAGTGAAGCATGGAGGTGGAAGTGTGGCGGCTTGCAAGCCAAACTTAACTCCTCAGGATTCCTCCATGATCTTGTATGATGTTCAAGGATTGCAATGGGTCAGTTAATGGAAATACACGAATGAAGAAACTTGTTTTTGTGATTGCTTCTTTGGTGACCCCGACGTGAGCTAGTTCAACTCGTACAATTGTTCACTCCGTCATAACTTCCAAACCCTCTAAGGAAGATGCAGAAGATGCGGTTGCTCTATCGGTGGCAGCAACCTCCGTTTGTCTGCTTGTCTTTTGGTCTGAAAGCCCCGTCGTTTGGTTTGCCCAAGCTGAGTCCCTCTTTACTCTAAAAGGGAGCTCACTTGATGACACAAAATATCAGCATACCATTGCCTCACTGGACCACGCAACAGGCAAGCCGGTTGAAGATCTCATCATCTCCCCCCCACCAAAGGGAACCAGATTCACGGTCTTGAAGGAACGCCTGCTTGCCTCTTTTACCCTGTCCTCTTATCTTATCAGAGGGCTCAAATGCTCCTTCATGTGGCTCCCCTATGGGATCGATCTCCTACCACCATGATGGACGAGATGGGGAGTTTGTTGGACCAGCACAAACCTTGTTTTCTTTTCAAAACTCTGTTTGTGGATCAATTGCCCGAGTGTTCGACCCCACTTGGTCCCTCTCCTGGATGTATCTTCCCCGTGGGAGTTGGTGCTGGCGGCGGATAAATTTGTGTCCGCCATCCAGCTACTGTAAATATTGTGAATAGCGTCAACCCTGCGTCGGCCCAAAAATTAACCAAATCCGAAAGAATCTGCAAATTTCACAAGCGCTGGGGGCAAAGGCCCATCGATGTGAAGGCCCATGCAACTTTGATAACACGGCCCAGGCATCATCTTCCAAATTTGGCAAACCATCCACTCTTCATTCCGTCCAGGGAAACGAGGAACTCGGCCATCAATAACCAATGTTAGTGGTCCCTTATTGTTTGTCTGTGATAAAATAAACAATTTGTCGTATTTGGTTGATTCCGGCGCTCAAGTTAGCATCATACCAGTTTCTCGTACCATTGGCAATTCTACTCGTGGCACTCCGTCGTTTTCTGCAGCCAATGGTTCCTCCATTCGATGTTTTGGTAGGGTCACGCGGGATTTTATCTTTGGGAGACTACCACTATTCTTGGACGTTTTTCTTGGCGGACCTCGACCAAGCCATTTTGGGGACAGATTTTCTTGCTGCAAACAATCTCATGGTGGATCTGGCGCGCCAACGTTTATTTGACCCCCTCTCTCAACATTCCATCCCAGGTCATTTGGGCTGGGCCGTCGCCCTGGCACTGACATTGGTACAACGAGCCCCGTCCGACCCCTTTGCTTCAGTATTGGATGAATTTCCAGCACTTTTGACCCCTGCATTTAACAATGTTCAACCCAAACACCGCGTGTTCCATCATTTACCTACCACTGGCCATCCAGCCTTTTCAAGAGCCCGACGCTTAAGTGGTCCCAAACTGGGGTCCGCCAAAGCCGACTTCCAACGCATGTTGGTCATGGGGATCTGCCGCCAATCTTGAAGCAATTACGCGTCCGCCCTTCACGTCGTGCCCAAGTCCGATGGTGCTTGGCACTGTTGTGGAGATTTGTGGTCTTTGAACGAGCGAACTACACGTGAAAGATATCATGTGCCACACATCCAAGACTTCGCCGACGGGCTCCATGGAGTGACTGTTTTCTCCAAAGTGGACCTAGTTTGGGGGTATGACCAAATCTCTATGGCTCCAGCGGATATTCACAAGACCGCCATTATCACACGTTTCGATCTTTACGAATTCGTCAAGATGCCGTTCGGGCTGCGAAATGCGGCCCAAACATTCCAGCGAATGATGGATTCCATTTTGGGCGATCTCCCCTTTGTTTACGTGTATTTAGACGATATTTTGATAGCCAGCTCAACTCAGCGTGACCACCTAACCCACCTGCGAATCCTCTTTCAAGGACTTGCCAACAATGGTTTGGTCATTAATTTCAAAAAGTGTGAGTTTGGCGTTTCTGAGCTGGCCTTTTTGGGGCAAAAAATCTCCGCCCATGGCATTTCTCCTTAGCCTGATCGAATTCAAAGTATTTGGGATTTCCCCGTTCCCTCAACTCAAGCAGACCTGCACAAGTTTTTGGGCATGATCGCATTCTATCAAAGATTCACCCCGGGCTTCGCGGGGGTTCTGGCACCTCTGCATGAGCCCCTTAAAATCAAGTCCAAAGATTTTATCATGAACCCGGAACTCGCAAGTCACTTTGTCCAGGCGAAGAAGAAATTGGAAGAAGCTACCCTGTTGACGTTCCTTTGCGGCTCAGCTCCACTCGCATTGACGTCAGACGCTTCCAGTGTGGCCATGGGAGCCGTGCTCGAACAATTGACCGACGGGCTTTGGCGCCCTCTGGCATTTTTCTCGCGGAAACTTCGACCTCCAGAAATCAAATACAGTCCGTTTGACCGTGAGCTTTTGGCTCTCTGTTTGGCCGTGCGTCATTTTCGACATTTTGTGGAAGGGCAGCACTTATCTCTATTTACAGATCACAAACCCTTGATCTTTGTGTTTTCCAAAACTAGCGATGCCGTTTCTGCTCTCGTCCAATGTTTAATTTCCTTTCTTTCGGAATTTTCCATGGACATCCGACATGTGTCTGGGAAGCAAAATGTGGTAGCTTACGCCTTGTCTTGCATTTGTTTGTTGAATGACTTTGTTTCTCCGGCATGTTTGGCTGAAGCCCAGAGAAATGACTCGGAACTGGCAGCAGTTCATACTTCCGTGACGTCCCTGAAGCTCACCGACGTCGTGATGTCACCCGGTGGAATCACACTCTTGTGCGATGTGTCCCAGAAAAACCCACGATCTTGGTTCCCTTCTGCTTTGCGCCAAACCGTATTGCAATCCATAACACGGCGCATCCCGGAGCTCGTGCTGGCCGACGTTTGATTGGTCGCCATTTCATTTGGCATGAGCCAAACCGCGATGTCACCCGGTGGACATCAGAATGCCTAGATTGCCAACGCGCCAAGGTCACTCGTCACACCCAGACGGCAGTGAAACACATGAAAGTACCCTCGTCCCGTTTCCAAGTGATTCATCTAGATATTGTGGGTCCTTTAGAAGTTTCGGGTGGTAATCACTACCTTCTCACTATTATTGATTGCTTCACCCGGTGGCCGGAGGCTATACCAATGCCCAATGTGACTGCCCTAACTTGTGCTTGGGCCCTGGTATCCGGTTGGATTTGTCAATTTGGTGTACAAAAAAAGCATTGTCTCTGACCGAGGTGCCCAGTTTACCTATGCCCTTTGGGACAAGCTCTCAAAGTTAATAGGGACCAAGTTACACCACACCACTTTGTACCACCCTCAGTCCAATGGTCTCGTTGAGATATTTCACCGACAACTGAAGGATGCCTTACGTGCAGGCTTGGCTGGTTGCCATTGGATCCACCACCTGCCGTGGGTCCGCTATGGCATCCAATGTGCCCCCAAGGACGACACCAACTTATCCCCAGCCCAGCTATTGTATGGATCCAGTCATCGGGTGCCAGGTACCTTGTGCGTGTTTCCGGCTGCTCACAATTCGCCCACACAACTTTTTCGTCAGCTCCGTGACCTCATGAGCCAAGTCGTTCCACCACCCTCTACCTTTCATGGACAGCCCAAATCGTTTGTGCCACCCAAGCTTATGACTTGCCCTTTTGCGTGGGTACGTGTGGATAGGGTCAAAAGCCCACTCGAACCTCTTTATGACGGTCCTTTTCCCGTCATTCATCAATCTGCCAAGACCTTTATTTTAGATATGAATGGCAAACGTCAATCCATTTCAGTGGATTGTCTCAAACCAGCTGTGATGGATTCATCTTCAACACCTCCCCTCGTCACCCAAGCCGGTTGCGTGATAGCTCCTCCTGTCCGATATCGACCCAAATGAATCCAGATCTGCCCAGGGAGTTGTGGCGGCTTGCGAGCTGAACCTAACTCCTCAGGATTCCTCCATGCTTTTGTATGATGTTCAAGGATTGCAATGGGTCAGTTAATGGAAATACATGAATGCAGAAACTTGTTTTTTGTGATTGCTTCAGAAGTATCAAACTGTGGGCCTGTTTCTCTGCTAATGGCACAGGCAAGCTTGTAAGGATCCATGGCAACATAAACAAGGAAGACTACGGCAAC
>NC_081451.1:7722579-7722654 GCF_007210705.1 Tigriopus californicus
AGAAACTTGTTTTTTGTGATTGCTTCAGAAGTATCAAACTGTGGGCCTGTTTCTCTGCTAATGGCACAGGCAACC
>NC_081451.1:7722690-7726061 GCF_007210705.1 Tigriopus californicus
GCCTTCTAAAAGTCCAGACCTCAACCGCATCGAGATCTTGTGGCGAGAGCTGAAGGTAAGGGTGAGAGCGAGGAAGCCAAAGAAGTTGGACGAGCTGGAGTCCTTTTGCAAGGAGGAGTGTGCTCACATCCCTGTGAAAACATGCTCGAAACTTGTCCTCAACTACAGAAGGAGGCTGACGTCTGTGATCTGGAATAACTTCCAAAAATAAATCTCCATTTCCTCACATTCATCACGTGGGTACTTCGCCCATTATTCGTGAGGAAGCCCTCGTAGACGACGACTACGCCAAGGAGAGGCCGGGGAATCTGTTGGATCTGGTCCTGCACCAACCGAATCCGGAGAAATAGTCGAGCCAAGATGAAGAAATCGACGAATTCGCCTCATAGCAGTCCCATGTTGTGACTGGAGAACGTAGGACCGGCCGTGATCCATGCACTCAAGGATGGTAGGGCCTGGCACCCATCGCTTAGAGACCGAATCCTGAACAGTGACACAGTCGCCGATGGCCAGAGGAGACAGGGTAACACAGGCTGTCATTTGGCCGTTGCCATGCGGGCTTGATGAAACAATGCCTGCAAGAGTAACTCAATGTGAAAATCCCTGACGTCCGGCAAAAGTGCCCATAAGTGGCGCCCGAAAAGCCATAGGAAAGGCTAAAACAGTCTGCCTGAGGAGTAATATGCCAGGGCAGGAGGGCAATTCGTAGTAGTCTGTTCTCTGCGCGTCAATAACATAACATGACACGCCTGACCCTGGTTCCATTTTAGGTATATGATGCTTTCAATGAACGGCATTAGGCCTACCGTGTTAAGGAAGGATGGACCTACGTGCAGACGAAATATCTAGTTCCTCTACAATTCAAAATTTTAGACTTGTTAGTATTTTGGTTAATATAGTTGAATACTTTTTATCCCTGAGGAGATTTTTCAGGTTGGCGAAAACTAGCTTATGCTTTAGAGATGCAAAGAGCTACCATACCAATGATACAATTTTAACATATTGTGTTTAAGCTCATTTGACATTGAATATGTTCGAACACTATGGTCAATTTTGAAAAATTTGCCGTTTTTTTAATCGACGCACTTATTGAACACCATTTTGTCCTACTATAAAAGCTCGTTCTGCTCCCTGAACAAACTGATTCCCCCTTGCCATGTTTTGAAATGGGAAACGAGATTTCGGTTTAACCAGGAGTTTAAAGAAAGAAACTTCGTGTGAAAAAGAATACCTCGCCAATTGCTTGAAGCATTCACATATAATTTACCAACGGAGGCAAAATTTAGAATGACAAATCATCCATGAAATTGTTTGACAACTTATGACTAGTTTATTAACTTTCAGACATCAATAGCAAATCAGGAAAACTATAGCACAATATAAAAACGTAGGATGTTGGATAATCTGCAGGTCTTTTAATTCATAAGGCATTACATGCAATCTTTTGTGCTAATCTTGATATGTCTAAGGACAGCTGGGATTTTATTTCAAGGTTCATTGTGATAAGTCTTCATATAACGCCATCTATCCTTTCTCTTATCTATTAACTCACTCACTCACTCCCTCTATGCCAATACTGGTATTTCTAGTTCCCTTTTTCCAATACCCGTTCTACCACTTCTCTTCCCGACTCCATCTTGAATATACGTACTTTTTGATATCTCAACATGGCGCAACAGTTTTAAGGACTTTCGCCCCACTTCCATCTCAATCTCTTCGATTCTTTTGGAACACGTCCTTCCCCGGATTCGTTTGTGCCCCAACCGTCCTGACGCTCCGCACATCCTTCACGAATCTTACCCGTGGTTCAATTATTCCACCACTCACGACTCACCGTACGTTATATCATGGACTCGGCTAAACAATCACTGATCTCAAGGAGGAGCGTCTTCTCACGGCATTTCAACACTTGCGACTCCTTCCTTTCCGATGTGGATTCGTTGGACACATCTGATTGGGATATCTCCATGGTAGAGAGGATTAATGGCCTCTTTGCCAAAGTCGAGGACTCCCTGAACACTCTGGAAGAAGTACTGGCATCGTCAAGCGGACATTTGGATGGTGAGTCATTCACCAAAGAGGATTCCCATGTCACGAAATTCTCCAAGGATGTTTCCAAGCTCCAGGAACGCATTCTCAAAACTTCCACCTCTGTTCGTGCTCAGGCACGGCCAAGTCGACCAGATTCGTCAAGCTCCAACCACCAAAACATCTCCAAGATCAACCTTGCCCTAAAACCGGAGAAACTTTCTTCTTCGTGCACTTTGGCAGAGTTCCGTTCATGAAACACAGGTTTCACCTTGTTCTACTCGTCCAACCACATGGACACTTTCCCTCTTGGGGAACAGCGAGGCTATCTCCATTCCTGCCTCGACCTCAAACTCCAGCAGATGCTCTCCACCAAAACCAAGGATGACACTCCGATCCTGGGGAGCCAGGGATGTATTGCAGAGTTACGGGAAATTTTCGTCCAGCACATACCGCTTCTAACACGCCGATACAATTTCTTTCGATGTGATCAGCAGCCTGGAGAAAAATTCAGTGACTGGTATCTTCGTTTACAATTGGAGGGCCAGGAAGCTGAATTGGACACGATCGAAGAGGACGACCTCTATATTCTCCGATTGGTCACTGGGATTTCCGACCGCCGACTTCGTGAAGAATTCCTTCGTCAATCCGACCCCTCTCGTGATCTTCTTCACCGAACTGCAATGGCATGGGAGTCTGCAACGACCGCGGAAAGATCAATTTCAAATGATCTAACCCCAATCATGATTGCAGCCACATCCTCCTACAAACGATCAAAATCTCAATTTAAATCCAAACCTTCCAAGGAGGGTGATCGATCCATCTCTAATATTCCCCAAGGCAAATGCATAGGATGTGGAAATACCACTCACCGTGGAGGAAACTCCCGAGAGCATTGTCCAGCTCTAAACAAGACATGCAGCAAGTGCCAAAAACCAGGTCACTTTGCGTCTGTTTGTCAAGGCGGTAAAATCTGGCGTGGAAGATCTAAATCCCGGGATCGTCTATCCCAGAACACGAATCCCATCACTTCCTCCATCATCCGCGTCAACATGTTCAAGGCTCGTCCCACCCCGACCATCGATGTCCATGTTCTTCCTCCAAGTGGCACACCTTTTACAATGGACATCTTGCCAGACACGGGTGCAACAGAGTCATTGATCTCAGCTGATCTTGCCCGGACTTATGGCATCGTGATTGACACCTCGAGATCACGTTCCATTCGAGCTGCAAACAATTCGAAAATGCGATGTTACGGTGCTGTTGATCTGATCATTAGTCGTCTGGGAAAGTACAAGGCGTCCGTGACTACTTACGTGACCCCAGATCTCCATAACCAATTT
>NC_081451.1:7726112-7743685 GCF_007210705.1 Tigriopus californicus
TAACGCCATCTATCCTTTCTCTTATCTATTAACTCACTCCCTCCCTCTATGCCAATACTGGTATTTCTAGTTCCCTTTTTCCAATACCCGTTCTACCACTTCTCTTCCCGACTCCATCTTGAATATACGTACTTTTTGATATCTCAACACATTGCTTGACATTCTATGCTGGTTTTGACGTGGAGAACTTAATGGGCGCACAATTATCAATGATTGGTAGCTTTGGAAGTTCCGATTGACCCAAACACTTGCACAATAATATGTATGCTTCTGTCTTGAAACAGTTCTCGTTGACGACAAATGCCATGGTCAGAGTTTTTGACGATGCGGTGAGATAGTGTGTGTGTGCGTAAAGAGACGAGCTAGAACTCTATGAAGCATAACGTGCCGTGAAGTCATGCTCTATTCCAAAAAGGCTATGAAATAAAAGTCGCCCACCACTTCGAAATAAAGGCCCATAAATTGAAAATATTCTTGGCACCTCACTGATCAATTAAAGGTCACTATGAATAAACAAGGGACTAAACACTATTGTTTTGTTGTTTTGCTTTGATAAGGTACATTATCACTTCTGCATTAATTTGTCTCATCAAATTTGGTACGATTTGACAGCGTTAGCTTTCGTCTTTGGTGAGGGTCTTGCACTGCGTGCCGTTGCTGGAGTATTGCCAACAGACAACAATACCAATAACGAAGTGATTAAAGCTCCCAAAATGGTATCCATTCCACCACAAGACTAAATAATACGAAATACCGCAAGTACTTGTCCACCAAATTAAGAATGTCGGTCCGTTTTAGAAAGAACTAGTTTATCGTCGGTTGTTACAGTGCGCCGCGATATGTCCTCATTGGAACATAACAAGATGTGCAGATGAGTGTAAAGTTAAAAACCAGGGCAAAATGTTGCTTAAAAATTATACTGTTGATACTTTGCACAACCAAATCAGGTAAAATCGATTCAGGTTGTTTTTCATTGGACTTTTGATGTTGACGATACAGATTCTATCACCATGAATCGTTTAAAAGTGAGCTAGTTGTCGCCAACCTAAAAAATCTCCTCAGGGATAAAAAGTGTTCAACCATATTAACCAAAATACTAACAAGTATAAAATTTTGAATTGTAGAGGAACTTGATATTTCGTCAGAACGTAGGTCCATCCTTCCTTAACACGGTAGGCCTAATGCCGTTCGTTGAAAGCATCATATACCTAATATGGAATCAGGGTCAGGCGTGATGGCGCAGTCGGCAGGATAATGTAACTATTGAGATTGTGAAAGTATTGAAAATCGGAAGGTACCAAAACATTCAATATTACAGTGAATCTAAAGTGTTAAGACGCGTTCAGTGATAATGACGACCAACGAGGAAAGTAAATCTTTAAATGCCTCTCTGAGAGGATACAAAGGACATTTAACTCGTGTGGCGAATTACGTTCAACGATTGTGCGCGTTTGTTGTTGACTAACCCTCTTCTCTGGCGGCAGCAGAGTCGGAAAGTACTTCCGGTGATTTAAAGGATGCTTTCGGAAAGGTGTTGAAGACTCTCGTAAGGCTGCAGGAACTGACACCTGCAGAGTTTGACGCATATGAAGGTGGAATAACAAGTGCAAACTTGTTTTTTCAGACCACTCTTCAGAAGCTACTTGCTACGATGGCATCAAACACGAGAACACCCACCCCGGCGCTGATTAGTGCCCTACCACCAGATGATGGCCAGACCCTTCAAAAGGGCAGGGCTAATGACGCTCTCAAACCCTTTGTTTTGACTCGCGACCACACCCCAGTTGAAATGAGATCATGGGTCATAAAGTTCAAGGCGTTCTACAATTCAAGTTCTTTGGATCGTTGCCCGATCTCAGAACAGCATGCATACTTTTGCATATGCGTAGATGCTCCGTTAGAAGCCAGGATCCATGATCAGATTCAAGAAGATGCCCCAATATTTGGTGATGATGGATGTATTACTCTATTGGAAAAAGAGCTCCTCCTCAAATATCCACTTTTTGCAAGAAGGCTCGAGTTCTTTTGTCTACAACAATCACCAGGCCAGCAATTCACAGACTTCAGTGCAAAGCTCTGTTCAAAGGGAGAAGAGGATGATCTTCACAAATTATTATCTCAAGGAATTGTTTTTGAAATCCAAGAGTCCAAGTCTGGAAAAGCTGAATCGTACAGCACAAGCGTATGAGGTGACTCAGTCCACCCTGAAAGCAATGGGGGGACCAGAATGCCGTGCAAACAAAGACGAATGGAAGAAGTTCGGGGAAGATTAATTTGAAGCACAATTTACATGGAAAATGCTACAGATGTGGAAGTTCAAGCCATACAGCTGATGATTGCCCAATGAAAGGTGCCACATGCCACAAGTGTGGTAAACAGGGACACATCAAGCCAGTCTGTATGGCCAATCGCCACAATGGTATCCAAGCACAACGGGCCATTACTCACGAGCACAAAGGACAATGTGAAAGCACCACAACTCTGCAGATTGCAAGTTCAAACGTCCTCACTCCAACACCCGGACTACATGTCCACATAGACCCGCTCACAGGAAAGAGTTTCACCTTTGATGCCCTGCCAGATACAGGAGCAATGCGGACAGTTGTTTCTACCCATTTGGTGAGAAAATATACGATACCCATTATTCAAGGAGAAGTTGTATTAACCGGAGGAAGCCAATGGCAACACCTTGGATTACAAGGGATTTGTTGAATTCAAACTCTCCATTGAGAACTCCGAGAAGGTTTATGCGAAAGGAATCGCATGCTTGGATGTGGACGAAGATGTCTTGGTGGGATGGCAAGCCCTTAAAAAATAACAAGTCATTCCGGGAGATTTCCCAAGAGCGCAAGTTGAATCAAATGCGCTAGCTGCACAGATGGGTCAACGCCATCAAGATTTGGATTTAAATCCGATGTTTTCGGAATTTCAAGATGTTTTGAGGGATCACCTAGCTAAGAGGCATATAGCAGGCCCCCCAATGAAGACACATCTGCGGAATGTGGAAATTATGCCACGAAGGGTTCTTACAGCACAACCAGTGCCCCTGAACGTGAAGGAAGAAGCAGATCTTCTTATCCAAGATCTTATGGATTCTGGTGTCATAACGCCCTCTTAACGAGCTTCAGCCAATTGGATCAGTCCCGCATTTTGTGTGTCCTTTGGACGAGGACAGTTCACTCCTCACCATGTTCCTTTTGCCGAGTGAAAGATTCCACTACAGCAGAGTCCCCAGGGGACTCAACACGAGTTCTGATGAATGGTGCCCATAGATAAGATGTTGCAATCAAGGGTCTACGTGAAGTACTTAAACTCGTGGACCACATTCTCGCCCAAGCACCAACTCCAGATGTTCTTTATTCGATAATTCGTGCAGTGTTGGAAAGGTGCCGCAAACATGGTATTATTATATCAAAGAAAAAGGGCCAAGGAGTGAAATTGGTAAGTTTCATCGTGTTCAAGGTGTTTGGCCCGATCCAACAAAACTGGAAGCAATTAGCAATTTCCCAGAGCCAGGAGATCTCACTTCTTTATGTTCCTTTTTGGGACTAGAAAACCAGTTAGGAGTGTTCATCCTAGATTTACCCCACGTCACCAGTGATTTGGGTGACTTACTTAAGAAAGATGTTGTCTTTTGAAGGCTGCCAGAACAGTGTTCTGTTTAAAAGGCGAAGAAAGTGCTTACTTCGGCCTCTCTTGTTCAATATTTCAATCCCACACTTCGGACGGAATTGCTTACGGATGATTCGGGATTACAGGGACTCGGTTTTGCCCTTATTCAACGTGAATCTCAGGATGAGATACGCCTGTGGTTCTCGCGCGTTAACCCCGACAGAATCCCGCCCCTTGGTCGGAATTTTCGACAAGCCTTTGGACGACGTTCATAACACTCAACTTTCACGTTTTGAAGGGAAGACAGCAACAGGTTCAACCACAGAGTGTTCTTCCGTGGTTTACAAACGGACAATGTCTTATGACACGTCCCCAGCTTAAAAGAACGGCCCCATCTTTAAACGAAGACTGGTTCCAGGATGTCAGCAATTGTACAACGACATCAAGTTCAACACTGGACAGGTTCATGTGGGCAAATGTTTAAATAATATGATTCATATAATTTGGGGGGAGGTATAGTGTTATTCCTTATTTAGGTTATCACGGCTTATGCCCTGCTAATGCATCATGCTCTCTTGTTCCTCATATATGCTCTCCTTGTACACATGATACCTTGTATCATCACGAGAACCCCAACTACCGTTCAATAAACAGTTTGCAATAGAGCTTCAACCAGAGTACATCGTCTGTCTGTTCTCCGCGCGTCCATAACATAACAGAGAGCAAAGTCTTCATGACTTTGCCTCCTGTCTCTGCCAAGCCATTTGACTGAGGATGGTATGGGGAGGACGCTTTGTGTTTGATCCCAAATTTCTTGCAAAATTCAAGGAAGGGGCCACAAAACTGGGGTCCATTGTCTGACTTAATTACTTCTGGCAAACCCCCATCAGCAAACCATCACAAGAAAAGATCCACAATTGTGTTGGTTGAGGTGGCATTCAACTTAACGACAAACAGAAATCTTGAGTAGCGGTCCACCATAACGAGAAATGTCTGCTTAGTGCCATGAACGGCTCTGAGGTCTTAAGCCGCCTTGATCTTGCAAAGGCCTTTAACCAGGTCCCCGTTGACCCCACCTACATCCCCCGCGGTATAGCTCGCGGTATCGCGGTATACGTTGACGACATCGTCATCTACACTGTCAAATAGGTCTCTCACATCCACGCCCTCACCAAGGTCTTCAAGTGCCAATGCCGCCGGCTTGAGACTTAACACCGCTAAGTGCTCCTACGGCTTGCCCCAGATAGTGTGTATTGGCCACATCCTTTCTGCTGGTATGATCTTGCCTAAACCTGGCACCGTGGCCGCCGTTGCAGCATTCCCCGCCTCGATCTTGGTCAGCCAGCTTCAAGAGTTCATGGGCCTGGCAAACTTTTACCAGCCCTTTGTCCCATATTTCACCAACATAGCCAACGCTCCTCCTTAAGATTGACGACAAGGAGAATTCCAAAGGCTCTGTGGACAAACTCCCGCGGTGGGGCTTTGTTGAGAACGCGTTCTTCACGGCCATCAAAGCCGGAATTGCAACCGCCACTCGGCTTTCCCAAACCTCACGCTCCCCACCTGCCTCGTCACGGATGCCACTGATGTTGTGGCCTGGGTCCGCGACTGCCTTCCCTGCCAGGCTACCAAGGTCCACCAACACAACCTGCCTCTCATCCAGCCCCCCAGGGTTGATTTCCCGCATCAACTGAATGCTTGGCGGACCTGCACGTTGACCTGGTGGGCCCCCAGATGCTGGCAAGGAGCTTCATCTACCTTTTGACTGTTGTCAATTGCTTCACCCGCTGGGCTGAGGCCATCCTCATGCCCGACTCCAAAGCCAACACCTGTGCGCAAACCTTCTTTAAATTGTGGCTTGCCTGCTTTGGTGTCCCCTCCCTTGTCATCAGCAATTGGGGTGCGCACTTTGTGTCCAACTTGTGGACCAGAACGTCTACAAACTCAGCCTTCACCTCGGCAAGAGGGCGGCCCATGAACTTTACACTTGCTGAGCAGGCGAATCTGATGCAATCCCCACCATCGTCCTCAAAGTCTTGGATGCAGATCTTCCATGTGCCCGCAAATAGGGCGTCAACATCGTTGTGGTCACCAAGGGTAGGCATACATCGTTCACTACTAGAGCTACAGTACTGACTCAGATTCTGGAAAACTCAGCAATTCTGGATTGATTCGTGGAAAGTTCTGCAGTAAGATGCCAAGCGCAACATAAACCCTCCATCCAATCACCGGAGAACCCGTTAAACCTGCCAAACAAATGGCTCTGATCTCGACCTTGGGCCCCATGAGGCCACTGGGCTCTTGCACCTGGAGAGAGAAGGTAATATAACCGTTGTTTGCAAGTTATGATCCACTAACCATAATTAGTTGAATTTGATTCTTCTCCAGGAGATGATGAAAACCGCCTGAAATAAAGAAGAGAGGAAAAACTGACAAGAGTCTGGCACCAAGCAGACCGTCAGTGTCTTGAGCTCAAGAAAGCAAAGTATGGTGATCCTTGGCGTCTTCTGAAGACCCTGGTTGATCACGTAAATTTGTGCCTCATCTTTGCTGACCTCTGCAGTTAGCAGCTGGACAACGTTGATCGCCGCTGCGTTGACGCCGGTTCCGTTGTGTCCTCGAGCACAACCGCACAACCCCGCTATCTACGTCCTTGGCCGCGACCTGTAGTGTGTCCTTGACCGTGGCTGGGAGTAGCCTGGCAACATCTCGCAAAATGGCCAGTGCTCTTGTACTTATTGCAGATGATAGTTCGCGCCTGACAGACTGATGCTGAGTGCTGTTTGCGCCCACAATTCGGACACATCATTGCAGCTTCATTGCTGCATTGAGAGCCGCATGCAATTCAAAATCCGTCTCCTCTGTGACAGTGAGCTATGCAGCCGGAGTTATTGTCGCCTGCAAGGAATGAGCGACCTCAAAGGCTGCAGCTGCATCCAGCAAATCTTGCAGTGAAGGATTCTTGAGTTTCAGTAAGTTGTATTGTAACAACGGCCTTGCCGAGGCCATGCCGCGGAGGCGACATCCCTTGTCAAGTCGCGCAAGAAGGTATGAGTGTTGCTCTTGTAACAAGAGTGTCCATATTGGAATACAAAGGATAAGGCTTGAATTTCCGCAGCCACGCAGTAAACTCCTGTGGTAAGAAGGTGATGCAAAGCTCGACTGGCTTGAGGCCCATCTGTTCCCGGAACATGACTCTTGGTGTCGCAGTTGAGACGTTTGTGTTTGGGGTTGGGCTTTACGCCATTGCCCCCCCCGCCCCCGCACTTGTTGCTGCGCAAGCTCCATCTCATTGTCAATGGCCTTGATCTCTGCCACAGCCTTGGTGCTAATGTCAACCCGCCAAAATCCTCAAGATGCTCATCGACCTCTCAAATTGCGGCCAAAACCGAGCTAACTGTTTCCCGAAACGCAGCGTCGTCCACTGTGGACGCATCCCTGTTGGCAGTCTCCAGCACGGGACTTGACGTCCCAAAGCAGTGCTTTCGACATACCGCAAGCTTTTTTTTAAGGATCAGTGCTGAGGGGGGTGCCATGGTGGCCTCGATGTCCAGTCCTGACCGAAAGTATGTACTGAGGGATATAATGATTTTGACGTCCCAGTGACTGTGAAAGGCTCCATCCAAGAGAGAAACCAAAAAGTAACCCAGAACAGTGCAGTTCGGCGAGTGTCTTGTGTGAAGTCTAATCCGGGAGCTCGAGGCTCTATAAACCCCTTGGGCGAAGTCTGTCAACGGGCGACAACTGCGCATGTAAGGATGGAAGTGGACGAGATAGAAATGCGGGGGAAGAATGGAACATATCCAGTAGGTGAGAGAGCAGAATGACAAGTGTTAATTTGCTGGTCAGCTGAAAAGGGAAAAAGGCTGCAATAGCAGAGTGGCCATCGAACATTAAATACAGATATATGGAGAGCTGATCCAAGAATACTACATGAACATAATCTAATAAAGACGTTGCCTTGTCATAGCGTCTTTCAGAATTTGATGCAAGTCTCAAATGGAGGCTCCAATTCAGAGGTCAAAACAAAAATTACTTAAATGGCCTTTCCCCATCTGTATTTTACAGTAATTGTCACTATTTTCTTTTCATTTTGTTCAAAGAACTTCCCTATTTTAAAAAGTATCCATTTTTTCTCCTTTTCCAATTCGCAATTTATCTATTTTGTTTTCAATGTGAAAACTTTTGGTCCAAAATTCATCAATTTCCAATCCGGTCTGTAATAATTGTAAGTGTGTTATCGCGACAAATTTGCATGACATTAAGACACAATTATTTCTCATACTGATTTTATTGTAGACATGTTTTGTACATTTGTATATCTAATACAAATGACTCATATACGACAATATCTTCTCTAGGTTTGTGATGGAATGAAGAGGCCGATTTTGCTCTCCATTGTCGGAAACTGTTTCTTGGTCGTTGCATTCATCTTTATAGGACCCGCTCCATTTATCACCAGATTGCCGACCTCGGTTCCATTGATTTTCGGAATGATGACCCTCTTTGGGTTAGCAAACGGATTGGTATCAGTCTCCTCGTTTTCAAGAGCTTATAAGGAATCCATCCGACAAGGATATCGAGATGACGTCAGCACCTATTTGATTCTAACAGGTAAGACAGAAATCGAAAATCCCTAATTTGGATCTCAAGTCCAGTGGCTTCTAATTGTGGAATGATTTTCGTGTTCCCAAAATTTTGTGTTAGGAAAATTGAGTCAGAGCCTTTAACCACTAGATTTTTTTGACGGTCGATAGCGTTAATAGTGTAGCTTAACAGAATTAGGTCTATTTTTCTTGAAGAACTAAAATGAACGATTAAAATCCGTCGAGTTATTACCACTCAAACTTTTTTTAGTTCGACTTCCAATGAATTTGAAAGGGCAGCAAAATATGTCGCAAAATTTGTACAAATTTGATTGTTAAGATGCATACGGATCCACGCTTACGCGCTCCCGAAGGATATGAGAGGGAAGCAAATTTTACAATGAAGGAGCCCAAGAAAGAAAAGAGCACGACTTTACTGGTTTAGCTATTCTGGCTTGAAGGTGCTCTCAAAATGGCGGCCATCAGTTTCCCCCAACAATTATATCCGTGAGCGGTTTTTCTGCTCGGTGATCTCTACCATTGTGAACTCCACCAGCATTCATTTCCGGCAACATTGAACTCCCCCAGAGTGAGCTCCGCCATAGTGAACTCTGCCAACGGCAATATCGGCCATAGAAATCTTCGCCATGGATATTTCCACCAATGGTAATCTCCACCATGGTCAACTCCGCCAAGAGTGAACTCCTCCGCTGATAACTCCTCTTCACTATGCGGGAATATATGCCGCACCCGGTATATATTCTTTTTTTATGCTCATGTACTCATTCCCCTTTTTCGTCTTTCATCCCAAATTTAGGGTATTCTTGTATTTTTGCTCGAGTACAACCTGACAATCCGATTTTCCCGCATGGGGGCGTATATCTAGGTATATGGTAGAAAATATCATCAAATTAGACATGCTCACAAGTCTTAAGGAACCATGGTAGCTGGGCGGTCTAATGTACCCGATAGAGGCATGACATGGTTCCCCAAAGGACGTAGGTTCGAATCCCGCCTTTGGAGTAATGGAGAACTAGTGGTCTTACTTAGTCACGTCCAAAGACTTGATCTGTCCATTGTCACGATGTAACAAGCCCCTTTTGTTCAGTAAACTTGTTCCTGTCGCCTCTTAAAGTTCACGTGAAAAAAGTTGAACCGGGCAGTTTGCTCAAAGATTTTCTTTCGAGGGGATTTTCATTTTCCGCCTAGTGTTGTAAAGTGGGAGGGAGGTGAGTCCCGATGTATACATTCCCATTTCGAAATAGACATCTTATCTTTGTCTTTCGAAAAGCTGGAGGAGTTTGCAATCCTCGTCTTCCTTCAAACACCCAATCCACCCCAATTCCTACAAACGCTCTCCTCCCTAATATTCCTTGTCCCTTCCCTATTTCCAAACTACGTTCTTATTAATAGCATAGGACTTAGCAGGGAAGGATCCTTCCGTAGTCAATAAGCCCTTTAATATATGTTGAGGCTTTAGTTGCATGGATCAATGAAACCAGGGTGCTGCTTGAAGAAGAGGCTCAGCCAGTAGTGGTGAAGTCGACTGATTTGACCAGTGTAGTGGTTGAAGAGGTGCCTCCACTTTTGGAAGAGCAGGATAAGATAGTTTTGGAGAAAACAACTCTGTCCTGCTTATCGAAAATAGCCTTGTCCTGATGAAGGAAAAGGTTGTCAGTTTGACCACCCTAAATGGTGTCAAAAGCTTCTCAATTTCGGTCTTGAGAAGCACAATAGGAAGAAGGGATGTGTGGTATTCCGGTGATGAGCATGTTGCTCGTACTCAAGCAAATGTATTCTAGTCATGTATATATAAACTGTACTAGTCAAATACAAGTCAGTCACGAAGCGTATACAACAGGATGTTCAAAGGTAATGTCCTTTTTCCACCCGTACATATACCGTCAGTCCATGAGACTTAAGACATGCTTTAACTTACGGTGTACCTCTGTCCATGTAGAGGGGATGCAAAGAAAGCCAAGATAAAGATTGGTTCAGTTTTGTAGTTTTAGAGGTGACCCTATTTCTAAACCTAATAACGCCCCACTCCTTTACCTGAACCCATTCAGCTTCCTCCCTCCCTCTCCTCCTACCTCCTATTCTCTCTCCCGATTCCCATGATGAATGGCCATAACCCCCGATGGCCCGTGTTCCCTGGATGGCCCGTGTTCCCTGGATGGCCCGTGTTCCCCTGGATGGCCCGTGTTCCCTGGATGGCCCGTATCCCTGGTTGGCCCGTAAATCCCTGGATGGCTCGTAAATCCTTTGATCGACTCCCACCTAGTGATGGGATCAAATCAATAATCACGGGAGGTTGCGACCAGGGCTACCAATTTTCATTTTCAGTGGTCTATGACATTACTGGTGGAATCTCCGAAATCCGTTAGTCAGCCTTAAAAAGTAACCCTGATTTTTCTTCCGTCAAACTAGGGTTGCCTTTGGGATTAAACCTAAGTGTTTAAGTTGCGATGGAAAAGGCGGATGCTTTCGGTATCAACGTTTTCTGGCAACCTTAAATTTGAAATTTGATTTGATTCAATCACTACTCCCAACCCCGTCCGTAAGGGAGATGGTATAAATCAATGCTCGTGCTCCTTTAGATTAATCTAGTCATGTATATATAAACTGAACTGGTAAAGATATAAAGTCAGTCACGAAGCGTTCATAACACATCAAAGAGTAAAACCGCCCTTAGATCAACAAAAGGTCGAACTACACAACAAAATTTGGATCTTTTCTTGATCTAAGATTCACTCCTTGGCTTTCAAAACCTGTGCTCTGGATTCGGCCAGGGTATAGACCGGTCGAGGGTTTCCTTAGTGACATACATGATGTAAAGTCAGGTGTTCCCCAGGGCTCCATCTTAGAGCCCCTCTTTTTTATAATATTCATGGTCCCGCCTCAAAAGCTTACTGTTACAGCCAGTCTCTCTTCTTATGCTGACGATACAAAGTTAGTTTCTGGTAAGAATGGCCAAGATTCCAGTAGCCTTGCAAAGGACCTAGAAATAATCTATACTTGGGTTACTCAGAATAATATGGCCTTGAACGGAATGAAATTCCGCTCAATGACCTTCGGATTAACTCCTTTGAATACTCCACTCGTAGATAATGGAGGTAAAGACGTTGAGTAGGTCTCATCTATGAAAGATGTAGGTGTAGTCCTCCAAAATAATGGAAAGGTCGATGAGCATATCCAGTTGAAAGTGGGTAAAGCTTTTCAAATGTGTGATTAGATATATCGCATGTTTAAGTCCAGAGATAGTGTCACAGAAAGAAGTTGTACGCTAGAACTAGCTTAGACTAGAAGTCTCCAACCGAAGAAAATAAAATCGCATGCAAGTTTAGGGTGCATTTCAATTACAAAATCGAAGGATATGTGTCGCAAAATGTTCGTAGTTTACTTAGAAATTCATAGCAAGATTTCCTCATTCTTTCCGTAGGTTTTTGGATGGGGGCCTTTCATTTGGGCAACTTTATTGGTCCCACCGTGGGTGGAATAATGGTAAACACCATCGGATTCCCTCAAACCAGTCAAATCTCAATCTTGGTGTCCCTTTTGATGGTAATTCTGGATTGCATTCATTACTTCTTTCAAGTCAAGGGAGAGAAGGCACAACTCGAGTATGAGAATATTTCGTAACATTTCATCTGACAGATATTGTTTCATGCCGTTTATTACTTTTTGTTCTTCTGAGTTACAACAGTTAATAAATCTCGGCGCCACAGTTATGAATAGCATTCATAACTGATTCATTCACTGATTTTTTTTTATTAATACAAAGTTATTTGGGTGTGGGGTAGAAGGTGATAATGATAAGGAGGGATAAGATAAAGATCATTATGGTCAAATTCAACATCATTGTACCAAGAAAGAAACAGGTGAAAACGAAAACTATTTGTTTATTCTTTTGGCCAGATTTGCCACAATTTACCTTAAACATCATTTTGGGTGAAAATTACGGATATTGATTGACTTGTCAAACCCCGGCCTCAGTGCTTGATTACAAAGTGGCGCTATATGGTACAAGCGTCCTCTGGGAGATCTGCCATCATTAAACTCACACCCAGAGAGCACGAGCTACTGCGCATTGAAAAAGAGCAAGAGCTAAGAAATAGACATATAAGTCATATAAGTAACCGAAATAGTGTTGTTTCAATGAAGCCAATCATTGAGTGAAGTTGGTGTTTTTAAAAAAGCATGATTCTGATATTCTCAAGCAAATTTGAGGACAAAATTGGCAGTATTATGTTGCAGATTTGTAATGTTTGGAAGATATCTTTAAAGTGAAAGCTCACATTATCTCTTAATAGAAATACTGAACCAATGAAATGCTTTTTGCAAAAGCTGTTATCCTTTTTATCATTTCAATAGAGTTGATTCTTGGGTGAGATATAATATTACAGTAATAAATCTTTATTGCGAGATCTTTCTCATTAGATCACAGGTTTTTTTTACAATCTATTTATTTTATTTCGCCCCATTCTGGGTTCTGGGGATTATTCTACAGTATGTATAATCCAAGTTTATATGTTGCAATTTTCACAATGTTTGAATGATGAAGTCAAATAGCATTTAAAAATGAAATCTTCTTTTCAACTAAAATCAAGAAAATTGCTGAATTTCTAACTGAACAAGTTAATATAATTAGAAACATATTGAGACATATCTCAGATCAAATGTGGAAAGATAGTTTTGAATGAATCATATTGCTTTAAATCTTTTCAAGATCTTTTAAAGATTGAATTTTACTTGACAATGAACAAAAACTGAACTGCCAAGACAAATTAGAATATTAAAAAACAAACCATTTTGACTCCTTCGTTTTTTCTATTCAAAATAATGTATAAAATTGCAATTATGGTCAGGGTGAATTTTTCATTACTAAATTGAAGGATTTGTGTCAAAAATGTTTGTAGTCCACTTGAAATTTATGATATTTATGATCATATCAAAACATTTACCTAAAATTAAATTTTGAAATGTATCAGGTTTTCCTCTTGATAGTCAAAACCTGCAAAAGAAGGGGGGGGCCTTATCGTCGCTAGACTTCATACCGTACTTTAGAGTGGGCCCAGCAAGGGTTTTCAAACATGAAACGCCTTACTCACATCATTACAAGAATTATTCCTTGATTTGTCCCTTTTTTGCTGGGTTATACCTTAAAAGAAAACCAATTGCTGATGAAGCATAGACTAAAAAAAAAGGAAAATAACACACTATTATTCTTTCCACGTGAAAGCTTTTATCCAATTAACGAAAGGATTCAAAATCCAGACGAGGGGTCTTTTTCTCCATGAAAATACAACGAAATAATATGAAATTCAGTCCACTGGACTACCAATGACCGTCTATATTATAAAATTCAGTTCACTTTTCGTTATTTTGTGAAGCTGAGATGGGTTCAAAGCGTAACAAAGTGGTGCACCATTCATTTGAAAGAAAAATGGTGCCCTACGATTATACTCTCTCAATATTTGTAGTTGGAGCTGAAGAACAGTTAAACTTTTTTTGCCTTTTAGGCTTTTCATTTCATAGTCGGTTGGGTTTGTATCAATATGCATGGTTCAAAAGGAAGCTAGTTTTCGCAAGCCTGAAAAACTATAATGGGGAGATTCATTCACATACAATGAGTAGCAAATGTATTCATAAAGTCATGAAAAAACGTTTCTTTTTCTCAATAGTAAATCAGTTTAGCAAGAACACCGACGGACTTGACATGAATAACAAAGAAATCACAATCTCAAATCTGGATGTACCAATGAAATTGGTAATGTTTCATTATTTTTATTTGTTCTCACGCAATACATTCAAAAGTAATCGTGGCATTCGATCGGTAGTGAATTGCAAAACCTGTTAGGTTAATAACACTTGTTAAACATTTCTTATCATTTATAACTAACTTTTAGGGGTCTTAACAGGAAGTATATGCTACTCTTCAAGACCCAACTGTCCCACCTCGGCGAGATATCTTGGCTGTCGACTCATTTGGACTTGGGATGGGCCAGGGACTGAATGGGCAATATTTTACCATTGATTACCAAAGCACTGGTCCATAAATCTAAAAAAAACGTTTTAAATACTTAATTCTCAGACATAATCCCCATCAAATGCCGTGGCCCTAAAGGAGAAGTTATTACGCACACATTGGTGGATGAAGGTTTTAGAATTGGACACATTTTTTTGCTAGTCAATGATTGTTAAAGATAGCGGCATCTGTGTATAACAGTCTCATTCTCGAAAAGGCTCAAGTTCATTCAGACAATGGAACAGAAAAGATGGACACTTTAGCTTCTCTTTTTGCAAGCATAAAAAGGAACAAAAGCTGATATTTTCCATAAAATTGGAAATCAACCTCCTCACCACGGGTCAGTCAGAATCCAAATCAAATAGGAAGCATGAGGCCTGTTTTTAAAAGCCTTTACCTCGGAGTTAAAGGCTTGGATGTTAACCGGTATGAAAATGTACTCGTCTATGTGGTAAGCAGATGGTCATTGTGGGCCATGTGTGTTAAAAAACTCACCTCTGGTATTTATAGACATTTATAATGGTATCAAACGTCACACCTGCCAGAAGGCCAACTGAAAGGAAAAGAGTTATGGAAAATAGTCCTTTAAGACTTCTCGTCGGGGGGAATGGCATGAACTAGAAAGTGAATTGGCCAAAAAAGACAGCTCAAATGCATTGGAGACTTGGAGTTCAAATGCTCGTTTGACGCCCAAGACATCCATGTCCATGTGTGGGAACAGACCAGGCCTCAATTATGGATTTACATTTATCTATAACTTCATTAGCTCTAACTATAACCGACAAAATATGTTGGATTTTTGGCCCAAATATGTCGTTTTTATGGTGCTTAAAGCAATCCAAATGTTTTGATTTTATGTTAACCAAAAACGTTTCGGTGTGGTGTTTTTGTCCAGTTTATTTTTCTTAGCATAAAAACTAGGACCGGTCAAAACTTGCAGATAAATATGGGCTTTATTGACAAAAATTTGCAAAAAAACTTTCCAAAACATAGGCAACAACACGTTCAAGGGGAGGGGGGGCTATTTTTGCCACCATATCAAGCAACACATAGAAGAAAAGGAATATGACATCCCAATATCTTCAAGCATTGGTAATTGAACCTGCTATCCCCAAGAAGCAGATTCTTGCCATGTCCTGGCTCCTGATTAGTAGCCCTTGAAAAAACTAGTTGCTATTTTGGCCGAACCTTTTTGTTAGTTTGCGAAAAAGTCGAGAAAAAAATGAAAGAAAAAATGTTGGAAATGTGCGAAAAAAGGCGATGAATTGCATAAACGTTGGTGCCATGGCCAAAAGGTCATTGTTAGTCCTGTTTACTGCCATTTTCTGTTGCCAAATTCAAGGGAAAACAATTGCATATACTAGGCGATGAATTCAGCTGCTTTGTTTTATTGACAAGAAATTAAATCTTCTTTAATGCAATGCTTGACATTACGACACTTTTTAAGTGATTCCGATGTTATGGTATGTTGTATCTTTGTCTATCCTTAACTTGCTAATTCATGACTGCGTTCATTCTCTTTTACCTAATTGACCCGTTCCAGAAATAGACGAGTTCTCTCTTGATATTAATCCAACCGAGTTCCCTTGCCTCTAGTCTCAACAAGGCGCAGCCGGTTTTTCACAGTGGGGCCGTGTCCCAGTGAATTCGAACCTTGGACCAGAGTCCGATCTTGGATCTGGAACCGAAATCTCGGAGAAGAGTGGGGTCATTATTGATAAACGTGAGTTACAGGTGGAAGAAGAGAAAACTGTACAACATGCCCACCAAGGCCGAGTTAGAAGATGAGGTTGAACAACTCCGTAGACGTGTGGAACAACAGTCTCAATCAACGACGACTGATACTTCCCCATCCTGGACATCGGAGGTGTTGGAGAAGTTGATCAAAGTGCAAGGAGAGCAAATGCAGAGTTTCATGCTGCAACAAAATCAGGAGGTGGACGCCAGGTTAGAACGATTTCTGGGCCGGTTTGGCCAGTATGATCGAGAGACCCAGGACCATGCGGCCATATCCACCAGCGAACGGCTCCCCACTACACCAAAGGCAATAGCAAAGCCGCCTCCACCGTTGGAGGGTGGAATTAACTATCGTCAATGGAAACAATGGCTCGGCATATTTTAAACTCGTTAAATTGACGGAAGGGGTTGCTGAACTGAGTTGAGTTTGCTAATTGAGATAGTGCGCCAAAGCCAGAGATCATCAGATTAGTTTGAAAAAAAACCGACCTTAAACTTATAGTGCAGAGATATGGCTCCAAGCAAGTAATGGATATTCTTTGAATGGAATGTATGCTAGGTACTTATGTTTTAATTAAAGGCTATATAACATTCATGACTCAAGGTAGGTAGAGCTAAAAAGCAAAAAACCAGCTATCGGCTCACACTAGTTACTATATTGGCCTAAGACATGCCGAACAGCCCATAAACACGTTTTTTGCCGCGTGGTGTAAGAAAATAATGGAATCAACTAAACCTTCAAGATCAACTTTATTGAATTTTCAACCGTCGAATAAATTGGTCTACAAAACTCAGTACAAAAGGTCAGTTTGGTGCAGTTCCGTCATTGTGTTACTATATTGGCACAGTATTGGAATACTGTTTGCTTCAACAAGCCGGCAAATTGAAACAACTCACAAATGCAGTCTATGCCCGGTGCAGCTCGGCATGACTTGTTCTTAATATTTCATCCCCAAAGCGTTCAAAATCAAAGTATCGCGCTGAGTAATATTCTTGAATTTCCTTTACTTCACACTTACCAAATGATTTGTGGAGAGGTAAACAAGATGACAGAAAATAGAAAATCCTGCAAAGAAACAATCAACAGATTACCTCTCAACTACTTGAATGCACAAGTTCTCTTCCAGTAAGGCGTCTGCAAAATGCAAATAAATCCAACGTGTCAAACATCAGTTGTTTCATATTTGTGCGGTAGTTGAAGTAAATTAGTCCTTTTCACTCTGCTCTCCCTTCTGTTAAATTCGTTCTACATTTTGCTCCTCGTTATTAAGGTTGCCGTGTTTTCTGTTCTGGATTGCGGTTGTTGTTTTTCCTGTCGTATAAAAATGTGCAAACATCCGGTTTCGAATACATTCCATGTTACCACGCGAAAATCTCTTTCTTGAGTAGAATCGGACAAAATCAACAGGTTATGGGCTTCAGACCCGTTCCACTGCGTGAGTATCAGTGATAGAAACCCTAAGATGGCCAGTGCGGACTCGAGGAATGTGATCACGCCCCTGAAAGGTGCAAATTATGCGACCTGGAAAATCAGTGCCGAATGGCGTTGATGAAAGAGGTGTGTGTGCCATCGTCTGTGGAAACGAGTCGGAACCGACGGAAGGAATTAC
>NC_081451.1:7743736-7782371 GCF_007210705.1 Tigriopus californicus
CGCTCGTGGAAAAACTATGCAATTTTGGTTAAAAATAGATGGCCTAAGCAGAGAGGAGCAAATTGCATCTTTCCGTTCTTTCTGTTCTCCAGAATTGCTGGCAAAGATGGAATTTTCCATGAACATCCCAGCCAATACCCCAGATTCTTTGGATCAAGTATTCGAAACAATCTCAAAGTTCTTAAAAATGAAGCACAATGTGGCACTCGATCGTTTCCGGCTCTTGAACCGTCACCAGGAGCAAGGAGAACAATTTGACGAATTCTACACAGCATTACAAGAAATGGCAGCCGAAGCAGAGCTACGGGAGATGTCTCACGAATGACTGGATTGCGACGCTAATTTTGGTGGGGACGTCGGACGACAAGATTCGACAGGAACTTTTGTCAAAGGTCGCCCTCCCACGTTGGAGGAGACGGTAGCAATGCGCCGAAACGAAGAAAAGGGCAGATTGGGTGTACGAGACTTGCAAAGGCCAGAAGGGTCGCCATTGGAGCATACAAAGCCAGAACACCTTCACAAAAGGGGAAGGAGGCAGAGCGAAGAGCCGGTACTCCACTAAATTCAGAAGAGGATAGAGAACAAACTAGGCGTGAGAGATGTCGAGACTGCGGTTTTAAACATGGGAATGAAAGGCGATGTCCCGCCCAGACGGGTACGGCAAGGTGTCATAAGTGCGGAGTGATTGGACATTTTGCTCCAGTATGCCATTTGCACCAAGGAAGTGAGAAATCGTTGAATGCTGTGTTAATTGCCGGAATTGGAGCGTCACCCAACATTGGAGTGGGAGTATATGCACGGTCATCAAGTCGATTCCTGGGCGATATTGATTTTGTACCAGATACTGGAGCCCAAGGAACAGTGGCAGGAATGGAATTGCTCAATAAATTTGGAATACACCAGTCGTCATTAAACCCTGTGCACCATAGATTCGTGGGTATTGCGGGTAAATCATTGGACCGGTGGGAGCAAAACAAGTACGTCTCAAACTGGAGGGTAGGCAGTGTGAGGAAGACATTACATTTTGCGAGAACATTCGTCACCAGTATTTGTCATTCAATGCCTGTAAAGCTCTGTGAATTGTACATCACGATTTCCCATTACCTCTGAAACAATCCGGGTTGGCAATTCGGGGTGCCTTGACTGAATTGGATGTACGATCGTCTAATATCCCACCCCGGCCATCGGACGAAGAAATTAAAAGACACGCAGCAAGTTGATGGAAATATTCAGCGACGTATTTTCACAAGAAACGCTGAAACCCATGGTCGGCCCTCCTCATCACATCGAATTAGTGCCAAACGCCATCCCGTACGCAATTCACAGCGCTCGTCCAATCCCGTATGCCCAACGGTCAGAAGTGAAAAGTCTAATTGACGAATTAGTGCGAAAAGGAATTTGGGAGCCCGTCGGAGATCGACCAACGGCATGGTGTCCCACCATTAGTAGTCGAAACGAAGGCAAATGGTAAATTAAGATTATGTGTGGATTTGAAAAAGCTAAATGATCAGGTTCTTCGGCCAGTTCATCCAATGAGAACTCCTCACGATGCTGTATTACAGTTACCGAGGAACGCAGAATTCTTCACCACTATGTGATGCGGCCAGTGGTTATTGGCAAATCTTGTTGGATTCACCAGGATTTGACAACGACGTGTTAGATCCTGGGTAGATTTGTGCATACTAGAGGCCCCATGGGAATGATTTCTACGGGAGATGCCTATAATCTCAGGGGAGACCAAGCTTTGGGAGACCTACCAAATGTATCGAAAGTAGTGGACGATATATGCATAGCACACTCTGAATTCAGGGCTCATCTAGAGTCGGTGACAGGTCGTAAAGCGGTGTCGTAAGCACCAAATAACCCTCAATCCGGAAAAGTTTGTGTTCTCAAAGCCAGCAGTGAAGATTGTCGGCTTATATTTATCAAGGAACGGCATTCAGGCTGACCCCTCAAAAATTAGCGCTATTGGAGAATTTCCAGAGCCCAAGAGCAGAACTGAACTTCGGAGTTTTATGGGCTTGGTTAACCAACTTGGACAATTTTCTTCTGAAATATCTGGAGCAGCGGGCCCATTAAGGGAACTATAAAGTGAGATCGGAATTCCTATGGACAACCAATCATTCTCATGCCTTTGGTTTGGTTAAGAAAGCTCTATCAAAGTGCTCCAATCCTGGCTCCATTTGACCCGACAAGTGAAACCATGATCCAAACAGACGCTAGTCGGACAAAGGGCCTTGGGTATGCATTACTCCAATATCATGGATCAAGAGTTTGTCTCATCCAGTGCGGAAGTGATTTCTATCCAGGGCCGAAGAACATTACGCTATGGTGGAATTAGAGGCCCTTGCCATAGCTTGGGCTGTGAAGAAATGCAGAGTGTTCCTGCTGGGTCTTCCAAAATTTCGAATCAAAACGATCACCGACCATTGGTGACCATTTTAAACTCTTATACATGCGCTCAGGTGGAGAATCCTCGTTTGTTACGTTTCAAACAGGCCCTCTCTGGATACACAATTTCAAGTTGAATGGGTCAAAACGACTGCTCACGCAATTCCAGACGCTCTAAGTCGAGCTCCTGTTGTTCAGGCAACTGCTGAGGACATGATTTACTAAGGAATCGATTTAGAAATAGCACTAATTGCAAAGCGTGCCATTGTTCAATGGACGAGAGTGACAACATACAATGAGAACAGTCGTCGAGCGAAGTTGTGGACATCTTCATGGACAAAATTCGAAATGCATCTAGTGATGATGAAGAAATTAAGTGCTTGAAGTCGACAATTACCGAGGGTAAAGAGTATCAGTTATCCAAGCCCTTCAAAGGCATTTTAAATCAACTGACAGTTCAGGATGGTTTAGTTTTGTTTGAATCACGAATTGTTGTACCTTTAGCCTTGCGGAGAGTAATTCTCTCTCATTTTGCCGCCATCGCCAAGTTTGGCTCAAGAAGAGATCGGGCACTAGCAATCATTGTGCTGGCCGTAGACACAGGCCTACTGTACCTCCTAGGGAATCCTGTAGATCCGAGAGAGGTGTGGCTATTGCTAGAAGAACAATTCCAGAAGAAGACGTGGGGGAATAAGTTGGATTTACGAAGAAGACTGTTCTCTTTGTCAATTGAAGGAGAATGGTGATGTTCAGGGGCATGTTAAGTCAATGACTGAAATCTTTGAAGAATTGGCAGTCATTGGAAGTCCTGTGGAAGCAGAGGATAAAGTAGTTCATCTTCTGGCCAGTTTGCCCTCAGAATTCAACATGTTGGTGATTGCGCTTGAAGCTCACTCAGAAGTTCCGGAATGGAATGTCGTGATTGAACGAATTTTGAATGAGGAGCGAAAGCGGAAAGACGACCGAGCAGACCATGAGAAGGGCTTATCTGTAGCCAAGTCGTTCGGAAACGTGCCTAAGAGAGGAAGCGTGAAGTGCTATCATTGTGGCATGAGCGGCCATTACAAAAGGCAATGCCGCAAACTCGTCAAGAATGAACGGTTTGATTACCATGGATCAAGAGCCAACCAGGCTGGAACCTCCATCGAACCATTTTGGGCTGATACAAGTTGCTTCACTTGGCAATGGATCAAGTCGAGGTTGGATTGTTGACTCCGGGGCCACAAGCCATATGTGTATGGACGACAAAGCTTTTGAGGATCTGACTGAGTTGAGGAACCCGATCCGTGTCACTCTTGGTGACGTAGGAACCATGGAAGCCAAGAAAAAGGGGAATGTCTGTATTAAGACCTCAGTAGATCGTGGACATCGAAATTGCACGTTGAATGATGTATTGTATGTTCCTGGTCTCGCGTATAATTTGTTCAGTGTGTCTAAGTCAGCTGAACGAGGTGTTCGAGCAGTGTTTGAGCGTGACATGTGCCAGTTGATAAGTAGCGGAGGACAAATTGTGGCAGTGGCCAAGAAACTTGACGATTTGTACCATTTGAAAATTCAATCTGATGAGATTCACTCCGCCCAAGAAGATTACTCGTGTTTGCAGCTATGGCATCGAAGATTGGGACACCTTGGAACCGGCGGAATGAACGACCTGATCAAAGGGGCACTCGTCCAAGGGCTTGGCCTGAAAGAAGTTCGCGACGGTTCTTCTTGCGAACCCTGTATCAAAGGCAAGATGGCGAGGCAAGCATTTCCGAAGGAAGCCTCAAGACGTGCAGGCAATTGCCTGGATCTGGTACACAGTGACGTCTGTGGGAAGATGGGTGTTCCCTCTCTCGGAGGAGGAGAATACTTTTTGACGTTCGTTGATGATCATTCACGATATGTATGGGTTTTCATCCTGAAACGGAAGTGTGACGTGCTCAAAGTATTTGTAGAATGGAAAGCCCGAGTAGAAAAAGAGTCTGGACGAAAAATCAAGACACTCAGGACCGACAACGGCGGAGAGTACACATCGAAAGAATTCGAGGAATTCCTGAGCAAGAGAGGAATCAAACACGAGAAGACTGTTCCGAGAAATCCCGAACAAAACTGAGTTGCCGAACGTCTCAACCGGACGCTAGTTGAGGCGGTGCGAGCTCTAATGGTCGATGGCCAGTTCCCAAAGCGGTTTTGGGCTGAATTAGTCTCAACTGCGAGCTACCTGAAAAATCGATGGCCAACGAGATCTCTGACAGGGAAGACTCCCTTCGAAGCTTGGTCTGGAAAGAAACCGGACGTATCTCATCTGAGGAGAATTGGTTGCGTTGCTTTTGCTCATATTCCGAATTAGTTGAGGCGAAAACTGGATCCCAAGGCAAAAGAAGTCGTGATGCTTGGATACGAGGACAATGTCAAGGGTTATCGCCTCTACGACCTTGAAAAAGAAAAGATCGTCAATATTCGCAGTGTGGTTTTCCACGAGGACAAAGTTGGATTTGAACTTGTCCAAGAGAGTAAAGAAATTGGCGGATGGCTGGAGTTTGACGATCTCGCTCATCAACATGAAACCATTCTGGAAGATAATCGAGAAATTGAAATGGAGCCTCATCCCATTCCGCGGCTCAGACCTAGACGCGAATGTCGAGCGCCGGATCGTTTTGGAGAGTGGGTCAACCTCACATTGGATACTTGTGAACCTCGAACAGTCAGAGAGGCAATGGAGCGAGCAGATTCAAAAGAATGGAAAAATGCCATGATCGAGGAATTGAATTCTCTTGAACAAAACGGTGTTTGGGAACTCGTGGAGCGTCCCAAGGACAAGAACGTGGTGAAAACGAGATGGGTGTTCAAGGTGAAAAAGAATGACAAGGGCGCACCAGAACGGTACAAGGCAAGACTTGTGGCAAAAGGCTTTACACAAAAACAAGGATTGGATTATGATGAAACGTTCTGCCCCGTAATTCGATTCGAGACTATTCGGCTGCTGTTAGCCTTGAGTGCCAAGCTTGACATGATTGTCGAACAAATGGATATTAAGACTGCCTTCCTCAATGGCGAGCTGACAGAAGAAATATTCATTGAACAACCAGAAGCATTCAAGCAAGATTCTTCAGATGACCGTGTGTGCAAGCTCAGGAAAAGCCTGTATGGCTTGAAGCAATCGCCCAGATGTTGGAACGTCCTGTTGGACGGATTCTTGAAGAAGCTTGGTTTCCACCAAATGAACGAAGATCCTTGCCTTTACGTACTGAAAGAAATGAATCCCCTCTACCTAGCCATTTTCGTTGATGACCTGATGTTGGCATGTCGTGATGGTGACCGAATTGCTGAGATCAAGCAATTGATGGCCGAGCGGTTTGAGGCAAAAGACCTTGGAGAAATGAAGCATTTCTTAGGAATTAACGTTGTACAGGATCGTGAGTCAGGCGTGATATGGCTTGGACAACCCACTTACGGACAAGAACTACTTGAAAAGTTTGGCATAATTGAGTGCAGAGCAGTTGATACGCCAATTGATCCTGGTCAGAAGTTGACGAAAGCATCGGAAGACGAAGAACTCAGTGATCCAGCTGGATATAGATCATTGATTGGAGGACTGCTATACCTGTCCCTTCGAACAAGACCTGATTTGGCCTTTGCCGTTGCCAGTGTTGCTAAATTCTCGTCTCATCCCACAAGAGTTCATTGGATAGCAGCCAAGCGAATTTTGAGATATGTCAAAGGATCGTTGCCTCTTGGAATTCGTTATTCAAGTTCCATAGCCCCCCAGAGTCTAGACTTGGTCGGTTATTCGGATTCAGATTGGGCTGGCGATGTCGAAGACAGACGTTCAACATCAGGGTATGTGTTCCGTATGTGTGGTGGACCATTGACCTGGAAAAGTCAAAAGCAGCGAGCAGTTGCCTTATCTACTTCCGAAGCTGAATACATGGCTCTGTCCAGTGTGTGCCAGGAAGCAGTTTGGTTACGGAATTTGATTTTGAACATCGGTTTGACCATTGAGGGGCCAACTGTGATATATGAAGATAATTTACCCTCAATTGGGCTTGCAAAGAACCCGCAATATCACGGGCGTGCGAAGCATATTGATATTAGGTATCATTATACTCGAGAGCAAGTTCAACAAAGAAGTGTCAAGCTGGAATATTGCCGAACCGAAGACATGATCGCGGATATGTTGACTAAGGGACTCCCTAAGCCGAAATTAGTCAAGCTTCGATTTATGTGCGGAGTGATGGCTCAAAATGAAGATTGAGGGGGAGTGTTAAAATTCGTTCTACATTTTGCTCCTCGTATTTAAGGTTGCCGTGTTTTCTGTTCTGGATTGCGGTTGTTGTTTTTCCTGTTCGTATAAAAATGTGTAAACATCCGGTTTCGAATACATTCCATGTTACCACGCGAAAATCTCTTTCTTGAGTAGAATCGGACAAAATCAACACCTTCTTCTACTCTGACAAATAAACGTGATGCACAGTGACGTTTCAAACCAGTTTTAACGAAGCTGACCTTTCCTCATCTAGCGATGTGAAAGAAGGGTCAGCTTGTCAAAAACGTGTTTGAAGTCCCAAACTTGCATCACTGACACTGGTACCAGCCAACAAACGAACCTGCCAGAGCTTGCCTAAACGTCCCGATACGCTCTAACACGACTTACTTTAACTAGATATTTTTCACTGAACAAGTTATTTGCTGATCTATTCCAACGCCATAACTACACCACCAACCCTTCAGAGAGACCTTTCAAATTCTACAAGGGTAAAATCACAAATGCTTTTGACATCCAAATAAGAATGAGCAGAGAGCTACATACAGTGGCGGGACCACTTACTCGTGCAAGGATATTGTGCCATAGACCAAGTTATCATGAACAGATTAATCTGAAAGTTTGCTATTTGTATCCCCGAACTCTGACGACCAATGCAGGAGTTTGTTATTCAATATGACCGCCTTTAGCCCACACAATTCTTAAAAGAAGCCCATGGACACAATCAACGGCGGCACCGATGATGGCTTGATCCATATCTGACCACGCAGCCTCAAGGGCTCGTTTCAGGTCATCAACAGATTTGTAGTACTTTTTTGCAGACCTTAACCTCTAAGATAGCTCATATGCTGAAATCAAGGGGGTTCGTATCTGGGGATGACGGAGGCCAAAAGTCTTTGGTAAGAAACCCAGGATTTCGCTCCTTCAACCAACTTTGAGTCAATCTGGAAGTGTAACTGGGTGCACCGTCTTGGGTAAAGGTCCATGGTTCCTCTCCGAAAGTTTTATCGGCTCATGGCATTAACCCAGTATACAATATTGAATCGACCCACACTTTGATGTTAATCTTGACACCATTTTCGACAAATACCAGAGGAAATTTTGAATCCTTGATCATGGCCGCCTACACCATGACAAAGGTGGTTTTCTGGCGCCTGAGGACAGATTTTTTTTCCCTGACTGAATGTCATCTGAAATGACTTGATCATTTTGGCGATTGTACTTTGCCTGGACAGTGAACATTTTTTCATCATTGAATATTGGGATTGGGAGCGTGCCATTTTTTATCCTCTGAAGTAGCTTTTTGCATATGTCCAGCCTTTTGGCCTTGGTTGAGGCAGAAATCAAGGGCCGATAATTGTTCTAGAAAAAGGTAAAGGAAATTTTAGAAAAGATTGTGTTCCGTACAAGGATGAGATTGAAGGTCTCCCTTTTCCAGATAAATTATTTTGATTCCCAAAACATCAACGGAACATGAGACTATCCAGTCTCTGACCCTAGCAATAGGTTACCTGCCAAGATAGCGCCCTTGAAAGAGAGCACCTATTTTATTAGGGCTTAAGTTGTTTAGACCTATCTAAAGATCTCCGGTTATAGGGTTTTTAGAGCCAACACTACTGTCTCAAAGAATGAAGAACAACATCTCTTGATAAACTGTTTCACCATTAATTGTATTTCTCGAGTAAGTACAATATTCATATATTATGTGACATAAGACATTACCTTTGCTCAACCGTTTACTCGTTCACCTTTTCTCTGACCAAGTATGAGGATGATGTTGAGATAGAGAGAGGATAGAGTGCCTTAAACTTATGATTGATTTATGGTACAACGGATTGTGACGGTGGCCGGAGCCTACGCCCAATGCAGGTCAATCCGAACAACTAGATCCAAATTGATAGATTGGATATGGAAGCCTCCAATGCAATGGTCCGTATTGAACCAAGCGAGGTTACCAATGCCAGTCTCAATGCCAATCTGAATCACGACAATAGAATAATAATCAGGTAATACTCAGAAAGAATTAGCTATGAAATCTCGCGATGCTAGATCAAGATATCAAAGCCAGTTCTCAAGGCAAACTGAGTTACGACCAATGGACAATACATCAAATGACTCAGACAGAATAAGCTAAGAAATCTCGCGATGCTCGATCAAGATATCAAAAGCCAGTTCTCAATGCAACTGAGTTACGTCAACAGTAGAGCATACAATACGATGTTTTACGAATGAAGAAGAGGAAACCTAAAAGAATATCACCCTCAAGTTGGTCAGGGACATAAGGGGTAAGGATGGCTTGGCCTCTTCGACTCCTCGGTAAAGGGATTCACTGTCTGCACTTTGCACTTCTCTTTACAAAATTGATTGCACTTCGACACTGGACCACTTTCGATCCAATGCCAAAGTTAAAAGAGCTTTGCTAGCTCCAAAGTGGAGCCAAGATGAAGATTAACTTGTGTTTCGTTTTACTTCATCATATCAACTCTTTTCTTTGCTCTGGGGACGGCTTTTTATTCCCGAGGTTGATGTTCTAAAGGGAAGAGGGCCCGTGACTACAGAGTTTGCACCAGAAATAACCAGTACAATGGGGGTCACTGGGCCGTTTCTAGAACGCTTACATGTGATGGGCCTGGTTGCTAGGTATTGATCGGTTGTCGAGCTTCGTTGCTTAGGTTTTTCCGAAGTTAGAAGTCTAGACGTCTAGCCATGACGCACGAACTTTCTGAGTTCATTGGTCTTAGATACCGAATAAGATATGCACTTTTAAGTTACATACAGGTTTATGAAATACTTTTGATTGTTCGTATTCGTGGGTCCAGATCCACGACCACCACTGATTTCGTAAGTTTTCTTGTTTCTGAAGATTCCCCAGATAAATCAAACATACCCCAGAGCATTTAAGTTGTCTGTGTTTTGCAAATTTCATCAAGTACCGAGAACAATGCACAGCACAGATTGTGTTCTTAAAGATAGTTACAAAGAACTTGTGGAACCGTGCTTTCTTAATACTATATCCTTAGAAATGATGATTGCAAAAGTGTGGGTGAGTTATCAACCATGCATTATACAGCTTCCTGTGTAATTGTTTTTTTATCTGTCACAATGGTTCGGAATTTTACCCATGCAGAATTTGAAACGTCGCCCAGAGGAGTTGATATCATATTCATTGTGTCACAGTACTTGTGGGCAGCGATGGCAAAATTCGACTTTGAAGGAATTTGACACTTTCTGCCACCATTTTGTGCCAGTTGGTCAAGAATGGCTTTTAATAACTTCCCATCCCTGTTTGTGGGCAATAAAAAATAAAGTCTGGCATCTTTGAGCGCATTTTCTCGTTTCTATGTTTGATTGTCCGAACCTAAACAAAGCAGTCTGCTCAATGAAAAGGCCGAAGGCAAGGTGCATTTAGAGAGGTTGAGTGGCATGTTCCCGTCCTTTCAACTGAAGAGGCCATGAACAACTGAAACCCCTTGATTGGGAACAGAAAAGATGAAGGACGAAACTATATTTGGACATTCAGGCGAATTGCATCTCTTTCCAATTATATATTGGTATATTTTTTTTTTTGGTTTGGTTTTTCACGGGCTTTTCTAACCGCTACAGGGAAAGTAATCCCCAGTACAATTAAAATGAAAGGTTATTATTCGTCTATTTATTACCCTTCAATTTTTATATGATATTTGGTCTACCAACGAATTTGAGTTGGCAGACCGAGCTAGTCCTTGAATGTAGGGTTGATCTGGTATGCTATCTAAAAATTTGTCCAAGTCTGACTTGAAAGATGCTACCGGATCAACAAGGCCTACGTATTCCCTACGAATATCAGAGGGAAGCAAATTAAACAATGAAGGAGCCCGAGAAAGAAGAGATGTGGACTTCATTGTTCGAACTAGCCTGGATTCTCGAAGACTTGAAGGTGCTCTCAAAACGCACATTAAGCCTCTACGGTCACTAGAATTGACCCTAAACCCTGGGTTGGGACAAAGCTCATGGATACTTTTGAAAACGTACAATATCAGATACCTTTCGTACCTTCTCTGAGTACTGTACAATCCCAACCGTTCTAACCTTTCCCAATACGAGAGCTCTCTCATTCCTGTGATGTTCCTAGTGAAACATCTTTGGACTTGCTCGACCTTTTGCAAACCTGCTGAACTCATTGGAGCCCAAATGGGTGAGGCGTATTCAAGATGTGGCTGGACAATCGACTTGTACAGAGTTAGCATCGTGATGCTATCTCTGGACTTAAACGTGCGATATATCCAACCACACATTTGAAAAGCCTTACCCACCTTCAGCTGGATATGCTCATCGAACTTTCCATTATTTTGGAGGACTACACCTAGATCTTTCATAGATGAGACCTGCTCAATATCTTTACCTCCATTATCTACGAGTGGAGTATTTAAAGGAGTTGACCCAAATGTCATTGAGCGGAATTTCATTCCGTTCAGGGCCATATTACTCTCAGTTACCCAAGAGTAGATTCGATTTAAGTCCTTTGCAAGGCTACTGGAATCTTGGCCATTCCTACCAGAAACTAACTTTGTATCGTCAGCATAAGAAGAGAGACTGGCAGTGATACTAAGCTTTTGAAGCGGGGCAACGAATATTATAAACAAGAGGGGCCCTAAGATCGAACCCTGGGGAACACCTGACTTGACATCATGTATGTCACTAAGGGATCCCTCAACCTTAACCAATTGCTTCCTACCAGAAATGAAACTTTTTAACCAATTGAGAACCCTGCCTTGGATCCCAATTTCATGGAGCCTGTTAACTAAAAGCCCATGATCTACCTTGTCAAAGGCCTTGGCAAAGTCGAGATAAACTACATCAACTGATTCATGACTCTCTAGTCCCTCAATAACCCGCTCAATATGTTCAATCAGTTGGGTAACCGTGCTAAAATGTGCTCGGAACCCATGCTGGCTAGGAGGAAGGACTTCATGAATATCAAGAAATTCAACAAGTTTGAACTTCATGATCTTCTCAAACACCTTCGCAATATTCGAAGTGAGAGAAATCGGCCTGTAATTACTGGGGAGCGACTTATCTCCCCCTTTAAAAATTGGAACAACATGAGCTAACTTTAGTGAAGATGGAAACTTGCCCTGATCCAAGATGCAGCGCATCAAGTACGAGAAAACAGGAGCGAGAACCAGTGAGCATCTCATCAGAAACTGAGATGTCACACCATCAGGACCAGGAGAGCTGGAAAGCCTCAAGTCCCTTATGGCCTCTAAAGCATCTTGATCTGTGACTACAAGATCATCTAAACGCTCAGCTTGACTAACCATGTCAATCTCAACAGACTCATCTTCAGAGCAATGAGCTGTTGCTTCCGAACTCAGTGGGGTTGAAAACACACTAGAGAACTGATCTCCAAGCATGTTAGCCATAGTCTCTACATTGCTAATGGCTGCCCCATCAACCTCAAAAGGCCCAACAGAGTGTTTCATTTTTCTCTTAGAGTTCGCATAAGAGAAAAATGCCTTCGGATTCGACCTGACCTCCTGAACCACCTTACTCTCAGTTTGTAACTGGTCATATTCGATGGAGGCCTTAATCTTACCCTGAACTACGTCCAACTTTTTTTGGAGACTAGCCACAATTACTGGATTCGAAGTGCTCTTCAGCCTTTTTGCTAGTTTGCAACTCTTTTTGAACAAAGTCTTCCTATATTTTGGAATTTTTGTCCGTGTACCACCTTTCGGAACACATTCAGAGATTGCTAAACTGGAGCAAACTTCCTTAAAAACTGAAACTAACTTATCAATGGCTGCATCTATGGACGATTCCTGTTTCAGAATTGAAATCAGGTCAAGTTCTTCTAATCTTTCTATAATCAACGGCCAATGTTCATCTTTGAACTTGAACTTAGCCAAACCGACCTTTTTGGCCGGTTTTACTCTAGAGCACGCCGGCTTTTGAGTAATGGTCGACCCTATCTCAAGAACATGATGATCTGACAGATTACTAGGTGTCACATGGACATACTGGATCAGATCAGGGTCATTGGAAAAGACCAAGTCGAGAACGCTATTCTCTCTAGTGGCTACACCAACGTGCTGGGAGAAATTGCGCAAGATCGCGAATTCTTCCAGCTTTTCGAACGACTGAGATGTCGATTTCGAAATGAGAAAGACATCCATGAATCCATCATGTCTTCCATCATGAATGCAGGCGGAACTATCTTTGAGCAACAAAATCAAGAGACCAAGAGAAAGAAAAGAACTAAAAAAGCTGTGCAATCTTGTCCTGAGATACAGGACAACAGAGCAAAATAGGAATGAACTACTTCACATCAAACTAAACATACAAATCTAAGATGGAGATAGTAAACTAGAAGAAAGGGACAGAGAAAAGCAAGGAGTCAAGAACATATGTAAACTAGGAAAACAACACAAAAACAAAGAAATAAACTCCACAAACTGGTCTAACACAAAATAAAATCAATACATTGGAATACATTTTCAATACAATAATCAATACATTTTATTGGAACAAAAATCTGGCGATCAGTTCAAAATTTGAGGTAAATTAGAATTTGGTCTTGGTTTACTGATTTGGGCTAGGATCAAGATCGATAAGAAAAATTAATACCTTTTTCGTCTTGAAGTGCTGGGGATCACAGTACTGGTCATAACATTTCGCTTGAAAGGTAGTTTAGTATGCCACAAAAACGTTCCTTTCAAATAACCTCGGTAGAAGACGTTTCAGTTTTGCGTCACCTCCTAATCAAGTGCTTGAACATGAAGATGGAATTCAATGAGCACTCTCTCAGCGGGAATCCATCTGTTCAGGAGGTAACGCATAGCTCTATCTACAAAACCTCGATAGATGACGTTCGATCTTCGACTGAGCTTTCCACTCCACTATTAACGTACTGTATGGTTGAATGCGGCATGGTGTTCTCCTGAGTTAGTTGTGATCGAGTTCGACGTACTCTGGAGATTATGGTGGTCACAAATGTAGGCCATCTCGAATAAAACACTTAAAACTTCTTCTTTTGATGTTCGTTTGTTAACCTTTTCTGGCGGAATTGCAATTGCTATCGGACTTTGTCCTTATTGACCAATCAATCACATTTGTAGCACAGTTGCACTGTACATTTTTGATCATATTTTCTTTTATTTCTATTGAGTTATTTGGATGTATTTTGCATTTTTCCTGGGGCTGTGGTAACAATACTAGATTAACCATTTCTTTTCATCATTTATAATCCTTTAATTGTAGTACACATATCGTCAAGAAGTCCGCATTTTTATCCACTTTTGCTTGGATGGTATATTTTTGTTATTTCGACTGGTTACAAACTCCCCAAAAACTCCTAAAATTTTAATCTCTCCTGAAGCCTGATTTTTACCCCGAGCTAGCCCCAGCTACCTAAGACTGCCGAACGCGGCCCATGACAATCTTTTTGTAGCTGGTGGAAAGAAAACAATGGAATCATCGAAACCCTTCAAAATCATTTGTTAGTGTGACCTAACACATAGATTTCTAGACGCTGGATGTCGGACGACCGACCACTTGGTTGGCTAAACAGTACAATAAACCGGTTTATAATCAATTCCCAGGAGACCATCCATTGTACTGTTTTACCAGCCAAGTGGTCTGTCGTCCGACATCCAGTGTCTAGAAATCTATGCCTAACAGTACAATGGTTTAGAAAGTTATTCATATTTGGTATTATAAAATTCTGACATGGCGTTCAGATGACCGTAGTATATTTTACATGCATGGGGAATCCCAAGGTGGATCAAGATAAGCGATGTGCCCTGCCTACAGGATAGCCTGTGCGAAGGGTGGGAGACGTGTCCACGACGTTAAGGTGTCCCTTGGAGAGGACAAAATCAGCCACCCGCAAGCTAACAAGCTCCTCCATGGACCACGAGGCAATAAACTATGTCAGCCGGTCGAAGTTGTTACTTTTGGCGCGAGTAATGTCAGGCTGAAAATACCCTTTTCGAGTACGACACATTTCTGCAAGCTATTAATGCTAAATGTTATTGTATGTGTTTGAAGAACCTATGCCTTGACGTGATTAATATGAAATTTCAATCATTACGCAAAGTTGCCTTCAAGGTCATCATTTATGAATCCAAACGTTACGTCATAAATATTTGAGAAGCCTTGTCATGAGCATTCGATTGGATCAAACCGGCAACTCTTTAGGACAGACACAAGGACCTGCAGCAGACGCTGTTTTTTGCTTTTGGGATAGGATGCCACTTGTCCCATTATTAGGGTTGTTGACAAAGTACATGTACTCTTAGTTGATGGTGTCCAAATTTTGGAGGGCTTAAAAACAAATTAATGGACGCATTGGCTCATTTGCAAAATCATCCATTCCACATTTCTTCCAAGAATTTGCAATTGTACAAGGGGTATGTCACCTAAACCGGTACTCAGTTCACGTATTATATGATAATTAAGATATTGAAAAATGGTTATGAGGCATTGAAAGATCTTTTCGAATGGAAACATTTAATCTTTTCAAAAAGAAACAAAAATCAGCTGATTTCCTGTAAATTTGATGTTTCTTTAGTGTATTCAGCCTACCCCTTACAAAAGTACTGCGAAACAAAAGGGAAGATCAACATGCAACAATAAAATATTTTGCAAAATTGGGCAAAACTTCGACGGAATGCTTCAAATTTTTACAAGAGGCCTATGGAGAAGCTGCGCTTTCACTCAATCGGGTTTTTTCATGGTATTGCAAATGTCATCAGTTTGGGTTTCAAAATGAGCTGGAATTGGCCATGCAGGGGGTGTTGAGACAGCTCTTAAAGAATGGCCTCTTGTTTGTATTTGAGAGTAAATAAAAACTTCCAGTGGAAAGTCCCATTATATCCCACATCATCCAGTGTACCACTCAAAAAAGAGGACCATCAGGGTAGTGTTCAGTTGCGCCAATCTAGTCGACGGAAAGTCTCTGAACGATTCGCTTCTAACAGGTCCAGATCTCACAAATCACCTCGTGGGTGTGTTGCTGAGATTTCGTCTTGAGACAGTGGCCTTCACGGCCGATATACGAAAGATGTTCTATCGGGTTAGGGTTCCCAACAGGGATATGGACTACCTTCGCTTCTGGTGGTTTAAATCCAATGATGAAAATGAGGGCCTAGTGGAATACGAGATGACTCGTCATCTTTTCGAGTGGAGAAGCTCTCCAGGCTGCGCAAATTATGCTTTAAGGAGGAAAGCAGTGGACCATGGGCATGACCTTTCTTTGGAAGCGGTGGAGACAATTCGCCACAACTTTTATGTTGGCGACTGTTTGAAGTGCGTAGAGTCTGTGGATAAGGCCGTAGCCCTAGCTAGAAAAGTGATGGTCTTTTGCTCAGGGGGAGGGTTTGAGCTCACTGAATTCTTGTCCAACTGGCGGGATTTTTTGCCGCGAATGCCATATGAAGTTCGATATCCCGCACTAAAGGCCTTGTCTCTGGATAACATCGAGCTACTCGCTGAAAGGGCTTTGGAAGTGCTTTGGCACTTTGAAGAGGACATTCTCGGGTTTCTTGTGGAAACAAAAAATGAAATTTCAACAAAGAGATCAATGTTGGCCATGATTTCAAGCATTTTTGATCCCATTGGAGTAACCGCTCCGTTTGTTCTCCCAGGAAGAATCTTGATGCAAGAGGCTTCTGCGGCCAGAACCACCTCGGATGAAACGGTTCCTCCATCTGTTCGAGTGCCCCTCCGAGATTTCAAATCTTATCAAACTGGAGCAACGGCTGCCAGAAGATTTGGCCCAGTTTTACATTAATCAGATCATGTATTCTAAAGTACAAGCTATTGACGTGTGTGGGGACACCCTTCGTCAGTCAGATGCTTCCCTTTGGTTCAGGGTTCTTCAATGCAGAATATTAGCCTCTAAGGCGGGATCCATTAAAGGAGCAGAGAAGGGCAATACTTTCTTCAAATATTTGTTTGATGAACCGTGTCGCAAAAAGAACTTGAGGTGCCATGCTCACAATGGTATTGCCATTGACGAATTGGGAATCCGCTTCATTCTCGAGGTCAAGTGTCCATTTTCATGGCGAGATGGTGTCACTAAGAGTCTCATATATTTTGACAAGAACAATGATCTTACCAAAGAAGATCATTATTACGCACCAGTAGTACAACAACAACTCTTTGTAGGAAATCTAGCCGAGGATCAAATCACAAAGTTTCAAGAGATCAAGAGATTGTCAGTGAGGCGACAAAAGTCATGTGAATGAAAGGGACAGGATAATAACTTCGCCCTGCACCCAGTTTCCAATCGTAACGTGGATAATGGCTTCCCCTCTCTCCGTGGACCAAGTCTTGTCTTGGGAGCTCGAAGACGTTGAGGATTGCCTGAGGGAGACCTGCATTGTAGCATTGGCTATCCTTGGGGTAACAGACGTCAAGCCCCAAACAACTACAAAACACCTAAGGAAAAGATTGATCAAGAAGATATCAGAACAAATTGGCAGTAATGATGCAGAAGACGATGAAGAAGAGCTGGAAACCAAGGCTTTATTGAAACAGCTGCAGGTGGCAAACGCTAAAGAACGTCAATCTGAAAGAGTGGAAATGATGGACATATTACGAGCCATGAGAAATCCAAGAGGTGTAGTCCAGGACTAGTACCCTCATTGTGGTTGTATTAAAAGATGAGGAGTTGCGAGAAGAACTTTTATCTTTGCCCAGTTCCACCTTGGATGATTTGAAGAAAAAATGTCGAGCACGAGAAGCCTCAATTCGGGATGGGAAAACACTCAGTGACGCTGGAAAAACAGTGTTCGGTATGGGATGAAAATTTACAAGTTCGAGAAGGCCAGATGACACGCCCAAGAAATGCTACCAGTGCAATGGACTCTGTCCTCACGAACATACATGTCCCGCTGAGAACCAATTTTGCAAAACATGTGGAAAGAAGGGCCATTACAAAATTGCCCGCAGAAGTAAATATATTTGCAAGGTGAAGAGAGCTATCAATGACAGAAAATGAAAATTGGTTACCAATGAAACAAGGTACGAAAAACCGATGGTGCCAATTGAATTTCGATTTCAAGATCAATCCTTGGGCGTTGTTCCTGTTATCGCCGATAGTGGGGCCCAAGTTACAGTTGCAGGAAGAGATTTACTTTCGAGTTCATCGCGAAAGAATTGAAACTTGTGAAGGAAGAGAAGATTATCAGTGTGAATGGGACCCCACTTCAAGTTTTGGGACAAATTAAAATGGATCTACGAATCGGGGAAAAATCTTGCAGGGAACGAGTCTTCTTTTGCAAAGACATCGATTGTACAGCCATGTACCTTTGGCGTATACACTTAGTAAGTAAAAGTGCACGTCTATTCTCGTGTATTTCACCAATCTTTCTAGCTAAAATGATCGTCCGCTAATTAGCATGCTTAATTAGCGAGCCAAATATGACAGAGCAGATCCTTAATCAAGGTTCCGTGAATACGAATCGCTACAGAAGTTCCCCCAGTAATGACAATCAGAGAGGGAGGACCAACGAGAGTCTAGACTGTTTTTCTCGCACCAGATCTGATTATGAGCGCAACATACTAATGAAATCACGCAACCTCTTATATCATACTTCGGGTTGTTGCTCTCTCCAACTGTCCCCAGAAAATCCAAACACATGGAAACCTTTCCCCCCCGGCCCCAACTACTTTTTTGCGCTAAATCATTCATTTATACATGACTTCAATGTGCAACTTGTCTGCCAAGATAAATTTAACGCAATATAGCATAATGTACAATATATTACAATCATAACAATTTACATTACAAATATTACGTTTACAAAACTGGACATTTTTGACGAAAGTGCTCAATTATGATTACGTTCTTTTCTTCGAAGGAAAAAGTGACCGATTCTGGGGTGAATGAGTCCGCTTTCTATCGAGCTTGGGAAAGTTTGTTGGATTGTTGGAAAATCGGGAGGGAATCTGGACATCGTTGATGGGGCCATGGAGCAAAGAATCGACGATTGTCAGTTTCTCGTCATCTCTTATATCAGTCGATGAGTAAGCTTCTTCAATTTGTTTAAACCTTTTTTGTATCGCGACAAACTCTTGATCCACGGGTTTGACATGATGACGATCCTAAAATATGAATATTCAGAGTAAGTAGGAAACTGGCAAAATGCCTGTCGGTGTTGGCAACAAGGTTGATGATCATGATGAAATTCGTTTAATCGTTGAATTACTTTGTCAATTTTGACCCTGGTGGTTGTTTTAAACAATAGGACATAATGTTTGGTTAAAATACTGATTGGCGCGCTATCAACGGTTAATTTTTGAATAGCGTTATTAACTATTAACCTCTCGCCAACGGTTGAATCTTAGTCCACAACTAACAGATCAAAGAAGCTACCTTTTTCGTTGGTGCAAAATCTTACCACAAGGTTCGAAAAACCGTCCGTGCTCTCTACGCCACGGTTACTTTGGTCCTATTGGCTTTGGTCCTCAGAATGGCACGTTGATCTTGGTGTGAAGGCATTGGACAACATAGCCAAGACATGACTATGCTTACAGAAGTTGCTGAGGCAAAGGAGACAATGAAATTATCTTCCGGACAAAATCGAAACTAATCGATCTTCTCTTACTGATAGGCATATTTCGGGCACTCGCAAGTATAATCGTGGGCGCAGAGACTCTCTGGAGGGCAATTCGAGCATCGAACCAGACATAACTGCTTGTTGCATTCAAATCGATTCCGCATCATGCGATATCTTGCGATTTTCGCGCCATCAGGGCCTTTTCGAACGACTTCAAATCCTTGAAACTTTTGTTCCACTTTATATTTCAGCATCTCCTCTTCCACTTGGTGACAGATGGAATAGTCGGTTTGGAATTTCGAGTATCCAATGTTCCGCATACCTTCTTTCACCATAAGTTCTTTTCGAATAAAGATCTGATCCACCTTTTCCAATCCCAAACAAAATCGCCCGATATTCATATTTGGCTTAAAGACCCCTTTTATTGTGCGATGATAACGTTCGATATTTAAGTTGTGACTGGGGGCTCCGAGCGTTGAAGGTCGAGCCCACGCGCCTAGAGGAGCTTGCCGGCCTTCCGGGCCGTAATTATTGACAAAGTAAGTCCAAGCCTTAGAAGCACTTTCGTCAAAAGCTTCCTAATAAAATCGAAATGGGGAGAGGTTTAGTCCAGTTAACTTCAAAAAACTTATTATGCTGTTACCTATTTCGTTTGAATTCGTAACAATTCAGTCGTAAATTGATCTTGTCCTCCAATTTGACGCAGACCTTTAATGTCGTTTAGCATGTCATTGTGAGTAAATTTTCTAGTCCAGCTCTTTTCAAGATGCCAGTGACAAACACTCCAAAGCACATTGGAATTGATGGCGTCTCGCCAAGCGTTAATGAATGAATGGCTCGTGTCACTTAGTAAAATCTTTACTTGTGCACAAGCATGTGGAACTTTCGACTTCAAGACTTGTAAAGCGACTGAAAACACAGCTTGGTTTTCGCTTTGCACTAAGCATTGAAAAACGGGGATTCCTTCACCGCGAGGACCTAAACATAACATTACGATTTAAGCTTAAGTAAAAGCTCAGATTATGATCTGATAAAAAAAAAAAAAAAAAAAACTCACCGAAAACGTTAATTGAAATCATAATGAATTTGGAAGCGTTGGTACCATGAGTGCCGTCAATGGCAACAACGGTGGGATGCCGTTGAAACCTTTGGAGCATTGGTTCAGAAGCGTAGCACAATAAGAAAGAACCTGATGTCTCGACCAATTTATCTTGTAACCCATGAGGAAAACCAGTTTTTGAAAATTTCTCCCCGAAATTGAAGGCCAGGAAAGACGGGGTTAAAAGCATGGCACTGACATTAGCAACTTCTGACAATTTATGGTCATAACCTACGAAAAACGTCATATCTTGAAATTCTGGTAGTGGGATAGCTATCAAACTTATGACATTCTCTTACCATGTAGATTAGCTGTTTTTTCAATGCGATAAAGATCGGCCGGAACTACGAGTTTGTGATCGGGTTCATCATTAATGGGCGCAAAATATTTTTCGATGATAACACCATGCCGCAGCCCAGATTGCAGCAAGTTGAGCGCGTGGTCCTTCGTAACCTTTGATAAACGAATATTTTTCCGCTCTATGGGATGGCAATGTGATAAGCACCCATAAATAAGGACCCTGGGTTTTTCATTTCGGCAGATTTCGGTAGTCGTATCCTCACATTGGCACAATGTGGCTTGACGAAAAATGATCCTAAGATGCAAGAAAAATCAAACCATATACAAATAGCGAAACGAAATGTAGGATTTACTAAGCAGGGAAGAAAAGGAAGCAAACGTAACACGTACTTGGCCGAACAATCATAAATCTTCTTGGTGTGTTTGACGACACGGGACGTTTTTTTCGTTCTTTGAGAACATCGAAATATCCTAAGCGAGGGCCGACACGATTCCTTGCAAAAAAATCGATCATGCTCCTGGGAATGAAACCATTCCAGGGCAACGGCCATGGTCTCAACATCCAGCTCCACCAATTGATGATCATGCTTTTCTTTGCAATAGGAGTCCTATCAAATTCAAACAGGAGAATATTTATTCTTACTTATTTCAGTGCAATCAGTGCAAACGTACATGCAATGATATTCCCATGGCTTGGTCAAATGTTTTCTTACCATTGAGCAAGCATTTTTTCTCACGTGTACACCGCAACCAAAACGAGAGGCGAAGGTCTTTCTGCACTTTGGGCAATGGAATAATGGGGATCGGGAAGGAATGAGATTGAGGTCGGTGGGGTTGTCAAGATTAGTCACATTATCGTTCAGGTCGTCGATCAAGCCGGTGGACATGGCTCCAGGAGTCTGATGTTTGTCGGCGATTGGCCGAGCGACTAAATTGCCAAGTTCTTCGGATTTCCCGGGGCCAGTTGAAGGGGCGTTCATGTTGAAGAAATAAGAGGTTGCAACGTGGAGGTTGCATGGAAGAGGTTGCGTGATTTCATTAGTATGTTGCACTCATAATCAGATCTGGTGCGAGAAAAACAGTCTAGACCAACGAGAGAGAAAGAAAACAATAACATTGGGAGTCTAACTCGCTGCCTCACTGCCTCACTGATGATGGACAAGCGATACCATACGATAAAATATTCACAAAACGAGAAGTAGGACGAGATATTCGTCCCGATCGAGTCCTGACCACCGGGGACCCCAGGCAGGGAAAATCCTAGTCCACAGCGAGATCATGTCCAACGGGGCGGCCCCCAACAGCCGCATCGGTTTCATAAGCAACCTTTAAGACAGGATCGTCACGACTCGGGTGAGTAAACTTGTCCTGAATCTTAGGTGCTCCCGGCTTCACATCCGATTTTGGAGGGGTAATCTTTCGCGGGCGGCCACGACGGGCTGGCACCGGGATGTCCTTGGGAGCAGCGCCTCTGGCAATCTTGAGTCGGTCGAACGAAACAGAGTCATACCTACCACCCAAATCCAAGATGAAAAACTTTGGGAAACGGGAAATGATGCGAAAAGGTCCGTCATACGGATTTTGTAGCGGCCCACTATGAACGTTGTTCCGCTCGTACACGAATTGTGCATCATCCAACTTGGAGGGGACCCGAACTGGCGAGATCCCGTGGAACTCTGCCGGCGGGGGAACCACGTGACGTAAATGAGCTCAAAGATCCTTGCAAAGGCTAGTTCGGCCGCCACATCGGCGGTTCCAGGTGTGGGCTCAAATCATTCGCCAGGTAAACAAAGAGGAACCCCGTAGACCATTTCGGCCGCACTGAGGCCGGCGTCTTCCCGCCAAGCCGCACGCAAACCGAGCATGACAAAGGGCAGCTCCTCCTTCCAGGCCGGGCTACCATCAAGGCGGGCCTTGAGCGAAGCCTTCAAACATCTGTGCCACCTCTCGATCATTCTGTTGGCCAGCGGGTGGTAAGGGGTAATGACCCGCATCTTAACCCCCAGAACCTTACCGACCTCTGACCAAAGCTGGCTGCTAAATTGCGCTCCTCTATCCGTAGTAAAATCATCTGGGACGCCGTGGTGCTGGACCCAACCCCGGACAAGGGTGCGGGCGCAGGAGGCCATTGTGATGTCAGTCATGGGACAAGCAACTGGGTATCGAGTTGTGCGGTCAATGATTGTAAAGAGGTACGTGAATCCTTTGGAGGGCGGCAGCGGACCAACTATGTCTACGTGAAGGCTCCCAAAACGGCGATCCGGAATTGGGCGCCTCGCCAGCGGAGCTCGCGCGTGAGTGGCCACCTTCAACTTCTGGCAAGCCAGACAGGTCGCACACCACCGTTTACAATCCTTCTTTACTCCAGGCCAAGCAAAACCTATAGCCACGTCATGAGCAGTGGGGCGGGGACTGGCGTGGGCGAGGGCGTGAATGGTTGAGAAGGCAGCAAACCTGAAAGGCTAGGGTACAAGGGGGCGTGGGCGAGGACCAGACATCTCGCAGAGGACTTAAGCGCCGTCAAACTCAACATAATCAAGGGAGAAACTCGGGGCCCAATGTCTGCCCATCCCATCCGGCGGGCTGAGACCTTCTGGTTGGCCGATTTCAGGGATGAGGAATGCAATTGGGTTGGAGAGGATGGAAAAGAAGAGGAGAGGGGGAGAGGATTAACTGCGGCCTTGGCCGCGCCTCCTAGCGCGCAACGTGAAGATTCACGTCGGGGTCACCACTTTGGCATATACACTTAGTAAGCAAAAGGGCACGTCTATTCCCGTGTATTTCACCAATCTTTCTAGCTAAAAGGATCGTCAAGTTTCCGTGAATATGAATCGCTGCATAGCTTTCTTCATCAGGAATGAAAGGCTTGGGTATCATTTCCAAAAATTTCCCTATTCCAGATCACGCTTTAACACACATCGGATCAGTTGCAAGCAACAGGCCTGCAAGGAATGTCATTGAGAGTGGTATGGAAACCACCAAGTCACATCATGAAGATATTAGAAAGAAATGGCAATCTCAGCATCTTAAAAGACAAGATTTTGAAAACTTATGCAGATGTTTTCAATAGGGGACTGGCGTTGAAAGAAATGAAGACTAAGCCTATGAAGATGGAACTTATGGAGGGAGCAGCCCGTTTAAATTGAACGTTGCACCACCGGTGCCTTTTTGTCACCGGGACAAAGTTCAGAGAGAGCTCAAGAAAATGGAAGCAGGCGATGTCATCGAGTGGGTAGGCAGCAGGCCAACAGAATGGTGTCACCCACTCGTGGGCAAAGGGAAAAAAAGGAACCAATGATTGTGGACTTGACTTAACAAAATTAAATCGTTTTGCCAAACGCACTGTACATTACTCAAGAACACCCAGAGATGCTGTATCATCAATAAGTCGAATTCGAATTTCTTTTCGACGTTAGANGAAAAAAAGGAACCAATGATTGTGGACTTGACTTAACAAAATCAAATCGTTTTGCCAAACGCACTGTACATTACTCAAGAACACCCAGAGATGCTGTATCATCAATAAGTCGAATTCGAATTTCTTTTCGACGTTAGACACCCGCAAAGGTTATTGGCAGCTTCCACTGGCGGAAGAATCTCGACCCCTTACTACGTTTATTACGCTTTATTGACGGTTTTGGTGCAAACGATCACCTATGGGCTTTATCTCAACGGTCGACTCTTATAACCTTAGTGGTGATTTGGCAATTGAACGAGTCGCACGAGTAGCCAAAGTTGTGGACAATATTTTAATCAACGACGCTGATTTGAGCTCACACGTTTGGCGAGTATGCACTATCCTGGAGCGGTGTCGAAAATACGGCATTACCCTAAATGAGAAGAAGTCTCAATTTGCTGACGGTTGGGTCACTTTTGGAGGTTATCTTGTCTCTGGAACCAGCCTTGAAGCAGACCCGCAGAAAGTAAAAGCCATCCACGATTTCCCAGAACCTTCAAACCTTACCACTATAAGGTTATTCATTGGAATGGTCCAACAATTAGGTCCTTTCTCATCAGAGATAAGCGCTACTGCTGGCCCACTAAGAGAGCTCCTCAAACCTGCAAACCACTTTGCGATGACCAGACGCACCAGTGATGTCACCAGTCCTTGCCACATTTGATCCAAACAAGGAGACTTGAACTGATTCAGATGCAAGCAGAAAAACTGGGCTGGGAGTTTGCCTCTTACAGCTCCACGAGACAAAATGGCGAATGGTTCAGTGTGGATCCCGTTTCTTGTCCCCGGCCGAGATTAATTACACAATGATTGAACTAGAGGCGTTGGCGGTAAAATATGGCATTGAAAAATACAGACTATTTCTTCACGGACTTCCACTTTTCACCATCTGGACAGATCATCACCCTTTGAGGGAAATTTTTAATAAGCAACAAATGGGTAAATAAAAAACCTCAAACTGCAAAAAATCAAATCTGCTTTACAAATCAATTATCAATTCGAAGTGAGATGGAGGAAAGGATCCGAGCATAAGATCGCAGATGCCCTTTCCCCAAGCCCGGTTGATGAAGCTGGGGGAGAGGACACCGCAGTTGCAACTTGCTGTGATGGGGTCATGAACGCGGCCATAGCCATCGCCTCAAAGAACGGAGATGCACACGATGCTGACCTCGATTCAATTATTGCAGAACATCAAAAAGTGGCTCAAGGAGATCCCAATGATAGTGAATTCTGCGACGAGATACCATTTGGATTCACCAGTCTTGACAGTAGTATTCCGTTAATGAAGGCCATGAGATCAATGAGGCACCAATTAACCATTCAGGGACCCTCACACTTCTCGGGAAAAAGATAGTGGTACCTAAGTCCAAAAGAAAATAAGTTCTCCAAATATTACGTACATCTCATCAAGGGATCGAAAGGACAAAGAAAAGAGCCCAAGAGGCCGTATTTTGGCCTGGGATTTCAAACAAAATACGTCAAATTATACCGGCCTGCTCTAAGTGGGCAGAATGGCTACCAAGCAACGACAATGAGCCAAAAATCGAGGAGCCTGCACCCAAATTGCCATTCAAGGTTGTGTCAACAGACTGGTTCTACTTGAATGGCAAAAAAAATATGATTTACGTCGATAGATTGACTGGTTATCCAAAGGTCACGGAATTCAGAAATGATCCAACTTCATCAGATATTACAGAGATTTTGTTGACTTTCTTTACAGACACCGGTATCCCGAGGAAATGTGATATGGAACCCCAATTTTCGTCTTAACACTTCCAAGCGTTTCTCAAGGGATGGGGAATTATCTGGGACCCATCATCTCCTCATTACCCCGCTAGCAACGGTCATGCTGAGACAACGGTGAAACTCATAAAAAATGTTAGCCAAAATGAAAAAACCTGATACAAAATCAGCAGAGTTCAAGGAAGCTTTTCTTGAATTACGAATTACTCCGAGGATGGACGGACTTTCACCTGATCAACAACTTTTCGGCCGGAACTTACACTCACGTTTCCCTGCCCACTATAAAATTTATGACCAACGTTGGTGGAACCAAACCATCCGAGCTCGGCAATGCTCTAACAACCCTTGCAAAGGGCCACAGTCCCCGCTCCACATTTTTGATTCGCATCAGAAAAAGATCTCCCTCTTCAAGGCTTCGTTTCTTGGTCCATTTGTAGCACTCTTGTAAGGCCTGCAAGTATCCTGTGCGATATTGAATCCAGAACTGATCTAAAATGTATTGCACATGCCTCCATTTGCGAGGTCCATACGCAGGAGATATAGGAAGAGGATGATTGGGATTACTCGACACCTCCCACAATGGGGTCGAATTTACAATGGCCTTTGCCTCTGAAAAGAGACTGTGGAATTCGTCTCTTGTCAAAAGTCTGGGACCACCCAAAATCAAGGTGGCTTCCAAGCATCTTTGTATTTGCCCGATTTTTCGTTTCCAGACGTCCCCGAAACGTGAGGGGTCTGGTGGATTGAAATTACAGGTACATTCTCTTAGTTGAAGGCCAGTCTGCAGGCCGATCAAATCGAGGTCCTGATTTGCACTTCCCACAAAGTTTGGGCCTCGGTTGCTCCTGAGACGCACACAGGTTCCTCTAATGGCAAGGAACAGGCGTAACGCGTCTCTGAATTTCAAGGTATTGAGGCTGGTTAGGGGCTCCACATGAACCGCTTTTGAAGTAAGGCAGGTAAATATCAGTGCCCAAGTCTTGACAGTCCCAGGACGAGCTCTTGTTGCTTTCCCCTGGGAGATTTGAGAGGCCCAAGCAAATCCAACCCTGTATTGGTGATCAGCGCCGACTTCTCCATGCAATCTTTTGAGAGGTCCGCCATGTATTGAGCCATCAATGGCGCTTGTAGCCGACGACAAAGTTCGCATGCCCCAACAAGTTTTCTAATAGCAGACGCTCCCTTCTCGACAAAGAAACCCCCAGCTCTCAAGGCTCCTGCTGTAACATGACGGCCTTGATCCTTATTTGCCTGATGAAAGTGCTCCAAAATTGATCGACTCAGCAGATGAGTGGAGGGAAGGAGGACTCAATGTCGAAAATTGGCAGGAAAATCTCCATTTCGAAGCCGACCACCAACCCTGATGATCTGGTTCTCGTCCAAGAAGGGCGCCAAAGAGGCCGAGCGGTGCGACAGGGGTAGTTGGGTTGATTGAGACATGAGAGTAAACTCGTGATGATAGGACTCTTGTTGAGCATCCTTAATCAGCATAGTTTGTGCCTGTTATGTGGTCGTGAGCCGGTGGATGACTAGTTGTTTATTGACTTAAAGGCGAGGTATTTATGTAGAGAAATAGATGAACTATGGAGAGCAGGGATTGAAACGGGGCGAGTTGAATTACACATTGATGACTAGATGAGAACACAACAGTGCCATGGCCCTCAATTTTATCTTGTCATACTTGTCTGCATTTCCAAGCTTGTTTGGGGGTTCTGAATCTTCTTTCTGAATGAAAGCAATCATTCAATAATTCTTGCTGTCCTCGCGATAATCACGTCCCACCTTCCGTGGCGCTTGACAAAATCTGACTATGAAGTGGTAATCGGCGTATGGTTTGATTTGTTTTTCAGCGTTATCAACTCGAGTCAAGGTCAAGGTCAGGTTCTGCCTCAAACAACGGCAACACCGTACTCGTCAGGAAGGAAGGTCCATTCAGCCAAACTGACTTCAAGAGATCTTTGGGCCTATATGCCCGAGTTGCTATATCGGCCGGATTCTTGTCGGTGGGCACATATCGCCAGGAGCTCGTTAAGAATTAGTTCGACTCTTTGGGTTACATATTTCGAAAATATTTGCCCTCTATTTTGAAGATATCTGAGAACAACAAGGCTGTCGGAATACAAGTAGATGTTCTTGAAGTCATCACACAAGTCCGACAAGATCTCCGTCACCAATTGCGAGGCTCTCAGTGCAGCACAGAGCTCTGGTCTAGGAATTGATTTGGCTTGTCTTGGAGCCGCCTTTGATTCTCCTCTCCAAAAAGAACGTAGAGATGCAACAGCCCTTAGATGATTTTATATGGGCTACAACTCCTATTGCATCCTGAGAAGAATCAGTGAAGACAAACAATCCTTGACTGGAGTCACACGGAAGGGACTTGTCTCTAAGGGGGCGGGGAACTTTGATGAGATAAAGTTGATTGATGGACCGTTTCCATTCGTCCCATTCCCTGCTAAAACGCTCGGGAAGAGAATCGTCCCGTCCCAAAGGCTTGAGATCGTTAGGTAGGCTGTCCCTGGTGGGTATCATTTGTCTTTGGAGCAGTCTGCCGCCCAGAGTTATTGGGCTCATGAATCCAATGACGTCGTAAGGTGTGTTCACAACACCGAGTATGCCTCTTTTGGTAAATGGTTGATCCAGGATATTTGACCGGACCATAAATTCGTCCCTGATAGGGTCCCAATAGACCCCAAGAGTTGATTGCATTGAACTGAAGTCAAAGTCCACATACTTGGTTCCATCTGCAATCTCAGAGGGTGGGAATGGTTTTAACAAGGAGGGGTCACTAGATGCGATTTTGTGCAATCTGATGTTGAACAGCTGCGAACTGTTGAAAGGGCTTTGATCAAAGTTTCGGCCGCCTCATAAATTGTATTTTCACTACCCAACCCATCGTCGACGTAGAAGTTCAATGCGATGAACTGTTTTGCTCTTTCTGAAACGTTCTCTTCCTGGCAGGATGCTCTCAACGCAAAGGTTTCTATCGCGGGACTTGGTCTTTTCCCAAAAATATGAACCATAGCATGGGACTCTAGGATAGGCTTGCTTGGGTCGTTGTTCTTAAACCAGAAAAATGCATGAAGTCCCGGTCCTCTTTGTGCACATAGAACATATGAAACATAGCTTCAATATCGCAAGAAAAGCCAGTGTTTCCCTTTTGAAATTGGGCAAGTACACCACTGAGCTCGTTTCCTTGATTAGGACCCTGGACTAGCTTGTTGCTGAGGCTTGTTCCCATACAGGACGCAAAACTTTCAAAGACCATTCTGATCTGCCTTTTTTCTTGTGTCTCACGGCAAAACAGAATCCACCACGCCTTGCCCGGTAAGGTGGTAAGTTCATTTTCTTCTACAATCTCAACTTTTCCCGTGTTGATCGATTTTCCCATGGCGGAGACACATTCTTGAGGCATCTCTGGATCCTTTTTCATCCGACAGTGTGTACCAACACTGCGGCGCTTGACGGGCTCCCGGTTATTTGGCAACAAGGGATCTTGGTCTCTGAACAGCAGCGTCAGGGATAAGAATCCGGCTTCATTAACCAAAAATCTTCGATCATCCTGCAAAGTACCCCTCGGCTCGTCATCTGGCATTCGGAAAAACACGTCACTTTTTAGTTTAAAATTGGAACCGTGCTGGTTGGACAATTCAATAACGTCCAAATGGTGGTTCGCATTCCCTGGAGTTGATGGGTAGGGCTGGAAGGACGGAAATTTCCTACAACCGCCCAGCCAAGAGCAATTTCATATGGAAAGGAGCCACTGAGCCGTGCTGTTTTGTCTTCATCACGTCACCAGCATCCCGTCCAATTAATAGAAGAACCTCTGCTCTCTCATCCAGTGGCTGGGTCTTGTCGTTGAAAACTCTCAGACGGCTATGAGCCCGCACCATATGCGGATCAGCAACTTGGTCTTTCGTATCTGGGATCATAGAATTCCCTAGCATAGAGGGCAAGGGGAAAGATTTGTGTTTGCCCACCCCTTGCACATGGATTCCCTTAACGATCATTCCGCTGACGTGAGAACTATGATTCTCTACGGTAGTCAAATGGAAACTTTGGAATGGACCGCTAATTGCCAATGAATCGAAGCATTTTGGGTGAGCAAAAGAGCTTGTTGATTCTTCATCCAGGATGGCGTGAGTGCGCACGATTTTCTTGGGATTTCCTTCATGCCATGCGTCTACCAGTACGGGTTTTCCGCAGCTTTGACGACCAAGACCAGGTCCAGTTGAAGATCGGAGGGGGACAACCTCCTCTGATTACGCAGACAAATCTTTGGAGCCTCTCTGCTGAATGGGTTCGAAGCTGCTATTGGGTTGGTGCATTACAGTCAAATGGCCAGACAATGAACACATCTTACAGTGGATCACCTCTCTGCAGTCATTTCGCATTTGATCACCAAGACATCTGAAGCACAACCTTGCTCCCCTGATGGTCTCTTCCTTTTTCTTGATTGTCATTGCTCCAAATGTTTTGGACACCTCCAGACCGTGAGGTGATCAGACATGAATGGGACAAGCATCAAATGTGGCTTTGATAGCTATGGTTTGCCAATCGTTACTGGGATTGGGCCGCGATGGCAAGGTAGCCTGAATTTGCGGCTGTCCGGTATTGATTCGTCCATCTGATATCTCTTGCGATTTTCTTTGAGCAAAAGATGGATTGTTTGTCCACTCTGCCTCCTTACTGATGAATTCCACAAAGATCGCGAACGTGGGATGCAGGCCTTCCTTGTTGTCTTCATATTGACGTCCCCTCTTTCTCCATCTGTTGAGCATATAAATTGGAAGTTATAGTGTAATTCAGATACAGTGTAAATAAAGTGGCTGGGTGCGAAGTCCAGTCAGTCATATCACAGATCCCGACGAGTGTACATTTCATTTATCGGGATAGCAGAGGACACACCTTGGCGAAGACTTGCAGTGGTGTTCAGTTTTGCTGAACAAAGAACCTTGCGTGGGAAGTGCTTTTCCAAAAATGCGGAAATCTGAGCATTTTTTCTCAAATTCATAGCTTTTATGAACTTTGTTGGGTGCTTGAGTGATGGCAACCCCGGTGGACCAAGGTGCGGCCGCCCTAGACACCCAATAGTTTAGGTTAAAGGGCACTATTACGGCCCACAAGGTCACTTCACCAGGGCTGTCAAGAGTGCGGCCCAAGTTATCACGTTTGTGGGGGCCAACCCCGGAGAGGAGTCGGCCTGTGAGCTGACCAAGGTTTTGGGTCAATTAGGGGTCGCATTTCGACAGAGTGTCAGAGTTGTACCTGACTCTGGCTGATGAGTTTCCGATATTAGAGCCGGAGTGTTCGGCTAAGATGGATACCATGACCGATACATATCTGTCGTGCACCAAACGCTTGTTGGGTGCCCTTAAATTGGCCCACATTTTGCCAGCTGCAATGCCAAAGGCACCGCAAACATCCGCTGGGCCGTCAGGATCATACCGGGTTCAGACTGCTTTGCGGGCGGAAAATCTCTCTTGGGAGGCCACACCAACCGAGATGCGCAGCTGGGCTAGAAAGTTCAAGTCCTTCTACTCAACGTCCAACTTGGAGAGGGCAACAATCGCGGATCAGCAAGCGTTCTTCCTTTCCTACTTGAACCTTGAACTGGAAACCATGGTCCGGGAATCTATTAGGGAGACCACGGCAATGTTTGGCGAGGACTCGTGTATAGCGGCATTGGAGCAGAGGTTCGCCGTCACATACCCCCTGTTCACCCGGAGACTTGACTGTTTCCAATACCAACAGGAGCAGGGGCAAGCCTTTTCGGACTAAGTGGCTCGGCTTTGCCATAAGGGCATTGAGGCCGACTTGGGTTCGCTCATGCTGGACGAGATCTATGTGTTCAGGATTCTGAGTGGGCTCTCGGACGTCAAGTTGAAGGAGAAGTTGCTCGAGCTTAAGAGCCCCACACTGGCCAGTTTACTGGAGGAGGCTACCAATATGGAGGTAGCCCAGCGGAACTTCAGAGCAAGCACAGGGGTGGCCAACTCGGCTGCGGTAATGATGGCCTTGACTGTCCTTGATGGCTCGTGTCCAGGTCATTGAGTGCTAGAAACCAGGATAGGAGGCTGACCAATCAATGTCCCAAATGCGGCCATTTTCCCCACAATGAAGGTTTTACGTGCCCAGCGGAACTAGAGGGGTGGACATGCCACAACTGCGGCCAGAAGGGCCATTTTTTTAATGCTTGGGGGGGCGGCTTCATTATCTGCCGCCAGCCTATCCGTCAGCGCGCGCAAAGTTGTACAAGACGTCTCACCTCCGAGCCAATTCCATGGGATGAGTACTGGAATGTGATGCCGGCCGTGATGCCCACAGCTCGCCGAGTGCCTGGTGGGTATGAAAGCTCCACCTGGTCAGAATTGTATGATAGCCCTGAGGATGACTGGCCGCCAGGCTCAGGTTGCACTACTGGGTCGGCGACGGGGGCCTCCCGGATATCCAAACTGACCACGACGCCCACCGGCGTCGGCGCACATGTGACGAAGACGGTGCGCATCCAAACAATGGTACATAATGGCAATGTGCCCACCCCTCGTCTGACTTTCCATCTGGCCTCCGCTACAGGACGCTCACCGGCGGGAACTCGTGGTGGATTCACATTCGCGGTGACCCTGGACTCGGGGGTCATTCGAACCGTGATGGCACTGGATGTGATCCAAAGCCACGGGCTCCGTCCTCGTCAATCCCCAGTGGGTGGTCTGGGGCTGGAGGCGGCTAATGGCACGCCTATGAATTGCACCTTTGCAGTGGCAAAGGGCAAGAGGGTGACCAATCCCCGCAATTCTGATAGCTCTCAGGAGGAACAGGAATGTAGACGAACCGAAGTTACGCGTCTGTTGTGGCCACCGGTGGTCACCCTGTCCCTGAGTGTATTCAAACAAGTCAATCAGCTGAACGCACAGCCTCTTCCTCCTCATTGGACAACAATAGTGGACGTGTTGACAGTGTTGACAGCCGCAGTATCTTACTTGAAGCCATGAAAATGAAGATTGCTGACGTGTTGGGCACCACACTGGATGAGGCAGCGGGAGTGATGAAGGGTCCCAAGATGCACATTCACCTGTGTCTAGACTCAAAGGTACGCCCACTCAGCGTGGCCACGGCACGCCCAGTGCCAAAACACTTCGAGGGGATGGCCACTCAGCTAATTAGTGAGTTAATGACATCTGGCGTGCTTGTGTTGGAAACGGGGCCCACAGAATGGTGTTCACCAGTACACTTTTCCCCCAAACCTGGGGGCCAGAAGCTGCGGTTGGTCACCAATTACTGGCTGCTCAATGAAGAATCTTCCAAACTGACCACTTTTCTCTTACCTTTGGGCAGGTACCGCTACTTGGTGGCCCCAATGGGCCTCAATACCTCATCGGATGAATTCTGTTGCCGGGCGGATAAGGCGGTTGAGGGGCTGCCCTGGCTGCTGAAGATTGTGGACGACATGCTGGTCCAAGCCCCTAATCTAAAGACTCTTTGTGCGTCTGGAAGAGGTTCTCATTAGGTGTAATCAGTCGGGCATTAAGATCTCCTTGAGCAAGCTGGAGGTGAGGAAAAGTTGAAAATTTGCGGGGTTTATTGTGTCTGGGGACGGGGTCCGGTGAAATTGGCGGCCGCGACGGAGTTCCCTGCCCCCAAGAACACCACCGAGCTCCGAGGATTTCTGGGCCTTGTTAATGAATTGGGACACTTTATTCCAGATGTGTCCCACATGTTGGTGCTCATGCGGGGCTCCTAAAAAAGACGTGGCATACCAATGGCTCTCCTGTCACCAAGCCGAATTTGAGATGTTGAAGAAGGCTCTCACGTCTGACATGGTGGTCAGGGCGTTTGACCCAGCGCTTCCCACAAAACTGCTCACAGATGCGTCGCGGTTGTTTGGCATTGGGTTTGCCCTGGTTCAATTTGAGCCCGCAGGCCACATACATTTAATCAGCTGCGGCTCTCGTAGCTTGACAAAGTGTCAACAAAACTATGCGACCATTGAACTTGAGTGTTTAACTAGTGGATGGGCAGTGGAGAAATCCGTGTACTACCTGAGAGGTATGCAAAACTTTGAGAAAGTGACGGACCAAAACCCACTCCTTGGAGTATTTAACAAAGTGCTCTAAGAGCTCTAAAATGAGCGCCTTCTGCAGTTCCGGGAAAGATTGGTGGACTATGATTTTACATTGTCCTGGAGCGCGGGAAAGGAGCACCTTATCGCCAATGCCTTATCCCAAGCCGAAGTATTTCCCAGCGAGGACGAGTCGGATGCTACTGTGTTTGCCCTCAGTGTACGTGTTTTGGGGGCGGACCGGGATATCAGGTCTATTGTCCATGCGGCCTCCTCAGACCCGGAGTATGAGGCCCTAGTACAGTGTTTTCTTTCAGGAGGAGACCCAGCAACCAACCCCTCCTCACGGGCCTACGCTTGTGTGTGGCCGGAGGTGAGCCTCCAGCAAGAGGGGGGGTCCCACTTACTCGTCCTTCAGGGGACTTGCCTCGTGATCCCCCAGTCGGCCCAGGCAGGCTTACTCCGGCTCCTCCACGCATCCCATTGTGGCATGGTGAAGACATACCCCCGCGCTCGTCAGCTGTACTACTGGCCTGATATGAAAAATGCCATATCTCAGTTGAATTGTGGGGCGTGCCAGGAAAGACTGCCTAGCCAGCCCATTGAGACCATTGGGGAGCTTTCAGTCCCCACAGAGCCCATGACCCATGTAGGAGTGGACCTTTCCACTTCAGGGGCCAGAATTGGCTTGTAATGGTGGATCTCTATTCAGGATTCCCATTCTGTCAGCAATTAAGGTCGACAGGCACTGTCAGCGTCACTGGAGCGCTACTCCAATGGTTTTGCGATTGGGGATTTCCTCGAGTTATCCGGTTCGATGGATAACCTTAGTTCTGAGGCACGTTCACGGAATTTTGCCTTGAAACAAATATTCTGCATGAGCCTTCCAGCCCCTACAACCCTCGCTCCAATGGCTTGGCAGAAGCCGCAGTCAAGGCTGTGAAATTTCTGCTCGGCAAGTGCAACAATGCAAGGGAGAACTCTCCGGCAGCCCTCTTGGAGTATCGCAACACTCCACGGGATGACGGGTTCAGCCCGGCCAAAGCATTCTTGGGCCGCCGACAGCACACCCTTTTACCGGGCCTTCCAGGGCACAAGTTCGATTGGGATGAGTTTGAGACAGTGAGAAGTGCATCCCGTCAGCATAAAATGAGAGATCAGCTCATGATCTCAGCACTCTCAAGGTGGGCACCAAAGTGCTGATGCAACATCCGGTCAGTAAAGCGTGGGACGCCCATGGCACTATCTCAGGCGTCTTGGAATCAGGCCGTTCATACGATGTAATGTGCGAGGCCACGGACAAAGTATATTCGGCGAAATCGACGATTCCTACGTCCATTGAAAAGTGCTGACAAGGGTGCTGGCGTCGTCCGTGGAAGTCCTACTTTCATGGGGATATTACGACCGGCCACTCGCCGTTCAGCTCGACTGCAGAAAGGACATGTATCATTTGCTAATACGGTGACAGTGTTTGAGTGATACCATCTCTCAGTCAAAATAGGTGGTAACATGGCAAACGCTCCCAAGGTGTGGGAACAAATCGTGGAACAATCCTCCGGCACACACCTGTTGGAACTACACTTGCCCGCGATGGGCTTTTGGATAGCCTCCTTAATTTTTCTGTTAGTGTTTGTCGTGTGCCTGTTGGCGTGCTTGTGGCGCTTCTGCGGCACTTCTGTGCCAGCTCGGCACTATGGGATGGGGGGAGGCAAGTGGAGCATTCCCCATGCTGTCATATGGGAACTCATTCACTTTGAGGCCTTCATGGTCGCCATATGAGATGGCAAATGCTCTCGCCCACCACAATAGGCCCCATCGAGGAGCCCCTCACCCAACGCCGTCTCAACTGATGGAGTTGTCTGCCAAAGAAGGAGCTGCCCAAACCCCAACCACTGACATTTTCGCGATTTGTCAGTACCCTGAGTGCAATACGTCCTTATCATTTCTTTCCATCCTTTCTCATTCTTGTTTGTTGTGTATCGCATAAATGTATACCTATCTTAGGGGAGCATTATTCACGTCTGATCCACAGCGTTCACAGCGTGGGAAGACGCTACTGATCTAAATTCACGGCCTCCTCTACGAGACGTCTCCAATTCCAAAATGAATTTCTTAGCCTCTTCAAAAGATTTTGGATTGCGTTCCATTGTCTTGCCTTTGTCGGAGTCACTTCGCATATCCTGTAATTGGAGCACGATTAAGAGTCGATTTTCCGTTATGTTAACGGTGTGTCGTAATCGGCCAACTCCCTAATTGTATTACAAAAAGAGGAATGATCCTGACCCTCTTTTTGTCAAACGCTCAAGAGATCGCGCAAATCCAAATAGATGTTATGTAAACTGCAAAGAAATTCTTCAATGAGATCTAGTATTTCTTCAACAGAGCGACCCGTATCAGTTTTGATCCCAAGCAAATGGTTAATGGTCTTCAAAAATCCATACCGATAGAGCGAGCTCCGAACCTCCAAGTTTGAGATTGAGATTGGCCAGTTGGGCCATTCATAGGCGATATTGATTGAGAAGATCCCTCCTCTCTAGGATAAGCTCTTCCGCTTTGTGGATTGATCCAACGTTGACTAGTTTGTCTGTGGCAGCCAGAGACAGCCGTTGAAAGTTTGCTTGATGGTTTTGAGTTTTTCAGCGGTTAGCTAAACCTTGACTGGAGTGTCTAAAGCCCCACGCCCTTCCGATACCTCAACCTTGAGGAGGTCATGAGTACGGGCCAAATCCGCGTGGAGAGCGGGCAATGGAGGCTTTGAAACTCTAGATGACTTATGTAGACCGGGCGCCGGACATGATTGTTGACCCCTTCTGAGACATCTTGTCTCCCTTGAGTTAGAGCCACTTGAGTTAGTATCCTGTCCGCCAATGCACGAGCAAAAAATCCATCCAGATTTGAGATCACTTGTTGCTATTGTTTTTTACTGTCCGGGGCAGTCCTGATAGTCTGAATAATCAGGTCGTTTCCGTAGTTTAACTCGCACCCCTTTATTTGCACTCAAATCCAGGTCAAAAGTCGTAACTGTAAAAAACAATAATAAAATAATCAATTCCCTTCCATATCCGCGACCAGCCTCTTACCTGTTGTCTTTGTTCGAAGAGCACCCAAAAAATGACGCGCTAAAATCAGGGTGCCCACCAGCACGTGACAGTACGTGACCGCCAATACTCTGAAGGGATGTCCGGCCAAGGACAATAAGGTGTTAGCAAGTCCTTGACCGGGAATGGCAACTTGTGTCCGAACATCACCTCCGAAAAGGTCAGGTTCCCAACACCGTTGGGCACTAACCTTGCCAGCCCGATGGTGAGGGGCTCGGTTTCAGATAGAAAATGTGCCCATGCATTGTTGGCTTATTGGGGCTTGCAGAGGTATCGCTTGAGGAACTTGGTGTAGGTGGCATCGGCGGATTTGAGGACGGATTGGGCGGAGTTGGGAAGCCAATGGTGTAGGCCGTAGAGAAAAATTGTGGTGACGTAGATCCGGAAGAGTTGAAGGACTATTGGGAGTGGAAGATTTTTCATGGAAAGTATATTGCATATGTGTCAGATCCTGGCCCTGGCCTTAGTTATTGTGGATTTGAGGTGATTGGTGAATGAGAATTGGGCGGAGAAGGTGAAACCAACATAGTTAAAACTATTGACAATTTCAATCGGACTATTGTTGATGTGGAAGGGAAAGAGGTGGGAGCCAGACGACCTTTATGGAAAATCATGGCCTTCGTCTTGATGGTGTTGACTTGATGGCCGTTCTCTTGGCAATAACCATGGAGTGCATTGATGGCATTTTGCAATTCCACGGCTGAATTAGCCAAGAGAACCAGGTCGTCTGCATATTGTAGATATTGAACTGGAAAACGGTTGATGTAGGGGCCTTGGTGTGTAAGAACTTTGGGCAGATGATCATCACTCAATTCACTCAATTAGGTTTGTTTTTTCACGGCTCTTTGGTAAGACGTAATTACTTTAAAACCTAATAAGTTTATTGCTCATTTATGTTTATGTTTAGCTTTAGCAGTTTCTTTCTGATTTGTAGTGTAGTTTTTCTAGTTCCAAATCGTTATGTGTAGTTCTTTAGTTTGATTGTATTGGTCCTTTAGATTTAGAATTTATTGATTTTTTTTTATTGATTATTTATTGATTTATTTTGTATTCGACCAGTTTTTTTTGTTGATGTCCTAGTTTACATATGTCTTGATTCCTTGCTTTTCTCTGTCACTTACTTCTTGTTTACTATCTCCATCTTTGATTTGTACGTCAGTTTGATGTGAAGTAATTCAATCCTATTTTGCTCTGTTGTTCTGTATCTCAGGACAAGATTGCACAGCTTTTTTAGTTCTTTCCTTTCTCTTGGTCTCTTGATTTTGTTGCTCAAAGATAGTTCTGCCTGCATTCATGATGGAAGCTATTTTAGGAAAAGTCAGCATAGAGGCTAGACAATGTTTGGACCTGGTCTTAGCTGGAAAGGATCCTTCCATAGTCAATAAGCCGTTTATTATAGAGGCTTTAGTTGCTTGGGTCAATGAAACCAGGGTGCTGCTTGAAGAACAGGCTCACCCAGTAGTTGAGAAGTCGACTAATTTGACCAACATAGAAGTTGAAGTAGTATCTCCTCTTGAAAAAGCGCAGGAAAAGACAGTCGTAGAGAAAATAGTCTGTCCTGTTTATCGAAAGCAGCCTTGTCCTGAAGAAGGAAAAGGCCGTCAGTTTGACCACCCTAAATGGTGTCAAAAACTTCTCAAGTTCGGCCTTGAGAAGTACAATAGTAAGAAGGGATGTTCAAAGGTAGATTGTCCTTTTTT
>NC_081451.1:7783371-7784739 GCF_007210705.1 Tigriopus californicus
AATAGAGCTTCAACCAGAGTACATCGTCTGTCTGTTCTCCACGCGTCCATAACATAACATGGCGCAGTCGGCAGGATATTGTGACTATTGAGATTGTGAAAGTAGTGAAAATCTTAAGCTACCAAAACATTCAATATTACAGTGAAACTAAAGTGTTATGACGCGTTCGGTGATAATGACAGCCAACGAGGAAAGTAAGTCTTTAAATGCCTCCCTGAGAGGATACAAAGGACATTTAACCCGTGTGGTGAACAACACTCAACGATTGTGCGAGTTTGTTGTTGACAAACCTTCTTCTCTGGCGGCAGCAGAGTTGGAAAGTATTTCCGGTGATTTAAAGGATGCTTTCGAAAAGGTGTTGAAGACTCTCTTAAGGCTGCAGGAACTGACACCTGCAGAGTTTGATGCATATGAAGGTGGAATTACAATTGCAAACTCGTTGTATCACACCACTCTTCAGAAGCTACTTGCTACGATGGCATCAAACACGGGAACAGTCGAGACATTATTGATAATACATCCAAGTTTTTTGCTAAATTGGATGCTGTTCAAGGATATCATCAGATTCCTTTGGACGAGGACAGTTACTCCTCACGACGTTCCTTTTGCCGAGTGGAAGATTCCACAACAACAGAGCCCCCATGGGACTCAACGCGAGTTCTGACGAATGGTGCCATAGATCAGATGTTGCAATCAAGGGTTTACCTGGAGTACTTAAACTCGTGGACGACATTCTCGTCCAAGCACAAACCCCAGATGTTCTTTTTTCAAGAATTCGTGCAGTGTTGGAAAGGTGCCGCGAACATGGTATTACCATTTCAAAGAAAAAGTTTGCATGCGGCCAAGAAGTGAAATTTGCAGGTTTCATTGTCTCCAGTCATGGTGTTTGGCCCTATCCGTTAAAGCTGGAAGCGATTAGCAATTTCCCAGAGCCGGGAGATCTCACTTCTTTACGTTCCTTTTTGGGACAAGCAAACCAGTTGGGAGCGTTCGTCCCAGATTTAGCTCACGTCACCAGTGATTTGCGTGACTTACTCAAGAAAGATGTTGTCTTTCGATGGCTGCCAGAACACAGTGTTCTGTTTAAGAAGGCGAAGAAAGTGCTTACTTTCGGCCTCTCTTGTTCAATATTTCGATCCCACACTTCGGACGGAATTGCTCACAGATGCTTCGAGATTACAGGGACTCGGTTTTGCCCTGATTCAACGTGGATCTCAGGATGAGATACGCCTCATCCAGTGTGGTTCTCGCGCGCTAACCCCGACGGAATCCCGTTATGCCACAATTGAACTCGAATGCCTGGCCATTACTTGGGCCATTCAAAAGTGTCGATATTACTTGTTGGGTGATATCAAATTCAGTGTGATT
>NC_081451.1:7785678-7791441 GCF_007210705.1 Tigriopus californicus
GTTTCCCCAGAACTTTAGGTGTCCTTTCCTTTTAATGGAGCCTAGTCCTTCCCAGCATGGTTTGATTTGGTTCTTAATCCTTATTATTGTGTTCAGAGCTAGTTCTTGAATTTTAAGGTGGAGTGGTTGCAACTGAAAAATTATTTCTAGGGCCAAGCTCGGCGTTGAGCGGTGGACTGGAGCTAAATTCAGACATGCAAGTCTGTTCAGCCTGTTTAGTTGTTCAATTTTCGTTGTATTCAAATTTGTGCCCCAAATGTGGCATCCATAAGTTAGGATGGGCCTCACCAGGCCGGTAAAGGCCCACCGGAGTGTTTTGGGATTCGGCCCCCAATTTTTGCCTACTGCCCTTTTCAGAGCATACATTAGTTTTTTACATTTTACAACCTTGGTTTGAACATGTTTGTTCCATTTTAGTTTGGAATCAAAAGTTAGACCCAGATACTTTACTTCTTGGGAATAGGGTATTTTCTCTCCATAGATGGAGATCCTTTTGTTCGTAAATTTCCGTTTGTTGGTGAACACGATGGCAGTCGTTTTTTGGGCATTGAAACTTAGGCCATTTTCAGAGCCCCATTTAATGATTTTATCTATATGATCTTGCATTAGATCTACCATAGATTCTGGGTCAGCTCCTGTAATGAGGAGGCAGGCGTCGTCTGCAAATCCTACAGTGAGTACTGGGCCTTTGTTAAGTTTTCGTAGTATCGAGTCGAATGGAAGATTCCACGATAGTGGCGAGAGCACACCACCCTGCGGAGTCCCCCTTGTGAGGAATCTTTCAAACTCCTCTCCCTGAATTTGTGTCGTTGCCGTCCTGTTTTGGAGGTAGTACCCGTACCATTGCACAATTGCAGGGGGAAAATTCTTTTCCCTCATGCTGTTTATGATTGAACTTACATCTATATTGTCAAAGGCACCTTGAATGTCTAAGAACACACCCAGTGTGTATTGTCCTTGAAGTATGCCAGATTCAATTTTATCACAGACCTCAGAAAGGGCCGAGTCTGTGCTCTTTTGCTTTCGAAAGGCATGCTGCCGTTCATAGAGCGTATTCTCAAGCAAGTGCTTGTCCTCCAGTTGCCATAAAATGAGCTTTTCAAGCCCTTTTTGGAGGAAAGAGCTCAGGCTGATTGGTCGAAATGACCTTGGGTTTTGATAATTGTCCTTGCCATGTTTGGGAAGAAAAATTACTTTTGTTTTACACCACACTTCTGGAACATGGCCCAGGAGCAGGCACAGCTTGTATAGTTTGACAATGTGATTGATTGTGATATCATCTAAATGGTGTAGAACTATTGGTTTGATTCCATCGGGGCCGGGCGATTTATCGGGATGGAATTCCTTAAAAACGTCTTTGACCTTGGAAGGGGTTATGAAGCTAACCTCCGAGTGATTTGGTATCCATGCCCCAACTACCGTTCAATAAACAGTTTGCAATAGAGCTTCAACCAGAGTACATCGTCTGTCTGTTCTCCACGCGTCCATAACATAACAGACCAGTACATAAATCTCAAGCTAATGTTGGCAAATCCCTTATGTACTGTAAACTTGACGATGGCCCGAATGCAAAAAAACTCCAAATTGCTCCTATGCTAGATTTCACAAGAGATGATCGTTTCTTTCATTGAATGATCGTTTATGAAACAAAAAATAGTGGCTAAGATTAATGCAGAAGAGAATGTTTTAACTAACATGACTTCACTAAAGAATTGGCCAAAAGCAAAGTTAGCACCTCCACCCTTGGAAAATGATGATTTTTCGAAGCTGCCGACCTCCAATTCCTCTGAATCCAAGATTAAAATGGTGACCATCAAATGAAATGTAGGGACAAAAGGGCACACTAATATTCCCAATATGGTCGTCTGGCCAGTCATATACAAGGAAAAATGTTAAAGGATCACTTAATCTGGCATGAACTCGACCAAAAAAGTCGCTATTTCTACGACAGACTTAAGCTTCAAATCTTATCAATCCCTCGCTTAAGAACTTCAGTGTTAAATTTTCATTTCGAAATTCTCTATAATACACGCCTCCCCAAAAAATTTGATTGGGTAGGACTGATTTCGCTGAACCAATGAAATCGTTAGTTTTCCAAATCCTTTCCGTTTTACAATTTGATTGGATGAGAGTTTTCTATCGGGGTTTGCTCTCGATGGAGCTACGGGAGGTTCAAGAGGTGTTCGCGGGAGAGCACAGTAAAGCCTCTTACCATGATTTTTTTCATGCGAACCGCCCAGCGAGTGCGAATGAATTTTATGAGTTAAGAAATTCTGCGTCATTGGAAATTCAGAACGTGCTTTATCAAATTATTCAAGAAAGTCTTCTCGATGACGTGTTCCTTGGTCAGCTCCTCGGGGGTGCAAGAGAAGAGAAGAAAAAAGATTTTGCATTCCATCCTTCAGCATTGACGACAATTGTGAATAGGCGACTTTCAACGATAGAAAGTAATCAAGAATAATTTCATTTGGGTCTTTTTGAAATCTGTCATTCCATGAATGTCCTCCGTCACCCTGATAATCTCCCCTCTTCTGGTCACTCGATCGCCAGATACGGTGAAAATGGTAGAATTCGAGTACCCGCCATGGCGTCCGTCATTAAGATCAAATCGAGCGGCCCGGCCCCTTCCTATCGCAGAGAAATGGAGTGACTCAACAAACTCTGGCTCTGTACGTCGGAACGTACTCCCTCCTTTTCTGAGATCGATCGCGAGGCTTAACCAAGGCTCAAAAGACACACACTCCCTCTAACCGCCCTCCTTTCGGCGTGCCCAAATGTTAGGTCCTATTCTCTCGGGCCAACGTCTTTTTCAAGACATGAGCTTTTAGCCCTCCAACTCTCTTCCTCTTCCCAATCATCCCTTCCCTTCTCCCCCCTCAATGATCTCTCTTTTCTAGGTCGGATTGAACAACTCGGTATCTCAAGGAATCAGCATCGTGGGCAACAACGGATCAACCAGCGGAGAGGAGGGATCAACCGGTGTCGGCCTGCTTTCTTAACTGTCATGGACGGGCGAACATACTGGGAGTGGCTTGAGTGGGACAGTGTCTCAACAAGATCCAAGGACATGCCTTCACCTTCTTATCCGAGACGTGGGTCACCGAGGAGAAACACAAGAGTTGCTTTCCTGGCAAACAGAGCTATAGTTCATGCCAGGAAGCCCGTTTTGCGTGGTCGGCCTAGCGGTGGGTTGGAGCTCTATTTTACCAAACGCTTTGAGCCCACCCTTCTCTCATCCTCTCCTCATCACATAGCCTTGGATGCCCCTAGGCTTCACCATCATTGACGTCTACTATCAGACAACCACGGACTATGATGATCTCGTCTTGGACCTTTCAGTCACTTTCAAGATGCCCAGAAATTTCCATCATCTGGGCGTGACTTGAAATGGGAGGTGCGTGGTCAATGTACAGAAGTGTGCGGCTCAACTTGAGGCCCTGCAGCTATCCATTAACATCTGGAATGGAACAAACCCAGCTGTAGTGGCCCAAGGCATTTTGCTAGCTTTCAAAAAGTTCTCTGTGGTGCAGACCCCGTGGTTCAGCCCCTACCATCGAGAGCTGAGGGGTCAAATACTCCAAAATTGCGAAGTGCCAAATCAAGCCAACACCAGAGACTTGGGAGCAATATGAGATATTAAGAATTGCATATCACAAGTCTCTGAGGAGCGCCGAGTCAGCCCACCCAAGGTTGGAAGTGGAGAACCTGCTCTCTTCCTCGGCCTCGTCCAGGATGGCGGGCTTGTACAAACGTGCGAAAATGCCCGCCACCAACTCGGAGATTCCTGTGAGTAAATTCCTCCTCCACTGTCAAGAACTCTTTGCATCAACATCGGAAACAGTAGTGGAGGAGGTCCAGGGCCGCCCAGAAGAACACCATCCCCTTTTGCAGCCCTTCACAGAACCTGAGATGGACGTGGTCTTAAAGAAGATGAAGAGCAAAGCCCCCTCAACATCTGGGATCTCTCCTTTCAACTGTCACTTCTCCGGACCCAAGCCCTGCCACTCCTTCAACATCTATCAGCCTCGCCCTCTGTAAAGGCAGATAATTGCCGATTTATGCGATCTGTTTTAGCCACCCCATTGGTACACTCCTGAGCAAAGAGCTTGGAGTTATGTGTAGCCAGTTGGATTGTGAATGGAGATTGGAGAGGGGCCATTTTAACTCTTGACTTGATTGTAGCTCTGGATCTGTCGGTATGTTTATTTTATGATGATTATTAACTCTGTCCTTGCTTATAAGTATGTCCTTGCTTTAAATAGAAACCGTCAAAAGGTAACGTCATTGGTGTTGGAACTTTGATAGACGCGTATATTCGATCAGATAAAATTCAAGGAACACACAGAGGGTGTTCTTTACACCCTCCATTCTTCCCACCAGAGTGAATGGAGTCCGCTATCATCTTCATCCATAGGAAAGGGCCTAGGGACATTCCAGACAATCATCGGACCATCGCCCTGGAAAACCCCTTCTTGAAGATGATGTCCACCGTACTACCTGCTGGCGTCTCCCGATTGGCCGAGGACAGAGATCTCCTTCCCCATTTCCATTCGGTTTCTGGAGAAGCTGCTCTACCACTTCGGCAGCTACTCTCCTCTTTGAAATTGTCGGAGGACGGCCAGATGAGACTTTTGGATCTGAAAATTCCCTGTCAGCTGATATCAGATGACCAACGAAATGTATGCATTGTTTCGTGACCGTAGTTCTCGTCGTTCTGATGTACGAGTAAATTCAAAGCATTGCGGAATCGCGTTTATGGCTGACCTTGTACGGTCATAAGAATTGACCCTAAATCCTGTCTAACTCATTTTCTTCGGTAATCGAGACCGGAGGTTTCGTTATTCATGAATGGGAAACTGCTGAGACGGAAATCTAAGCTTTTATTTCATTGTTATGTGTTTCTCGTTCCCTTTGAGATGTCACCCTGAAGAGAAAAAGGGGCGTTTGCGAGCAAGCAGGAAAAAAAACAAAAAAACGAGTTGAGTAGACGCCATCTTTGGTTTTATGTGACATGTGAAGGATTATTTTTCGGCGAAATCCAACAAGAATAAAGAGAAGAAAAAATACAGTCCATTTTGTTCATTTAAGTGTTATAAGAACTTTTAGGTCTCTCGAGAGCGGACTCGACGGGGTTCGATTGCAACGGGTTCGGATAACTCTGGAGAAAGGACAAGTCGAGATTCGGTACCCGCTTTCGGGGGGACTTCACAGTTGGGAATGATTGCGAACTGGTCGAGATCGTTGCCCCAGGAAACTACGTTCATAACTAGATTTCAAAGTACCTACAGAATTTTAATTACACATCGGCAACTCTCTAAGGGATTAATGTTTGCAAGTTCTGAGCACAAAGTTAGATGAATTCAACTGCCAGGTCCATGAGCTGGTCATAATCACACTGTAACTTGCGTTAGGCATAAATCATTTTTTTAATAAATCAAATTCAATCATAGTCAAAGATTTTGCAGTAGTGTCAAAGCGTGGCCAGCTCCAACCTTTGACATATAATTTAAAACAAAGTAAATGGTACTGAAGACAAGGTTGCAAAAACTGCACTTCTATTGAGACATTGAAGTAGTAGCTGTCTCATGATGTCAGCACAAATTTTGGGAGGTCACTGACGTACTTTTCGAACCAGAAGAGGTACCAAAAAAACAGATGCAAAACTTGCTCTATCATATTATTTAAATAGCAAAAAAATATTATTTTTTTAAAAAGTAGTTGAAAATTGCTATATATAGCTATATACATATAGTTGGGTGGATC
>NC_081451.1:7791477-7793753 GCF_007210705.1 Tigriopus californicus
AAATTATAGTTGAATTCAGCAAAAAAATCTCAGAATTGGATTCGCAATACTCTTTGCTTTTGTTTTTGATTTGAATTTGAATAGGACAGAAGAGTTTGGATTCAGAGTCAGTCAGATTGAAAAGCAGTCCTCAGATTCAGATTGCCAAAGTTTGGATGTTAGGTTAGGCACAACTTAGTCCACATGAGCTAGTGAAAGTGTCATAATGACCAGTTCATGGACAATGCAATAGAATTCATTGATTTTGTGCCTAGCACTCTCAACCGTTAATTCCTTAAAATGTTGCCCAAGTTGATGTCAAATCCTGCGCTCTGAAAGCCTATTTAGGAACGCAATGTCCCATTCATAAATGACGCAACCTCGGGTCTCGATTACCGAAGAAAATGAGTTAGATAAATCCTGGGTTGGGACAAAGCTCATGCGAGCTTTTGAAGACGTACAGTATCAGATACCCAATACGAGAGCTCTCTCATTCCTATGATGTTCCTAGTGAAACATCTTTGGACTTGTTCGACCTTTTGCAAACCTGCTGAACTCATTAAAGAGCGGATTCCTGCTTGTTCTTGTAGAGCTAAATACTGAATTATTCGTATTTGTTCAATAAGTACTGTGTACTTTTTATGCTCGATAAATGGATCAGTTTGGACATTTTGTAAGTATTATTCACTTCAGAATTATATTGCATGATTTTCGGTAGGGACCTTTGCGAGGTACTGAGATGGTTAAACAATTTAGAGGCAAGAAAATAGAAACCCTGGTTTCGTACAAGGATCCTTGGAACTAGACTCGTCACATTTGGGGTGGCTTTGAAAATATTAGTTAAAAAAATACTTGCAGAATGCGTCGTCCTTTAACCCAAACCTTTTGCTTCAAACCAGTTTCTCTTGGTAATTTTATTGACTTCATGATGTCACATTGCAAATGCATGCACTTTTGTCAGCAAATAAACCGAAGGGTAAAGAATAGAGAATCCTTTAAAATGAATCATGGCAGGAATGCGTATGGCAACTGGAATTTTAGCATTTTATTAGGGGAAAGCCCAAAATAGAATATTGTTGGTAGATAAAATCGGCCTCGTCCTAGATGGCGGGCTTGTACAAACGTGCCAAAAAGCCCACCACCAACTCGGAGATTCCCGTGAGTAAATTCCTCCTCCACTATCAAGACCTGTTTGCATCAACGTCGGAAACAGTAGTGGAGGAGGTCCAGGGCTGCCTAGAAGAACACCATCCCGTTTTGCAGCCTTTCACGGAACCCGCAATGTACGTGGCCTTCAAGAAGATGAAGAGCAAAGCCACATCAACATTTGGGGTTTCTCCTTACCAACTTTCACTTTTCCGGATCCAAGCCCAGCCACTCCTCCAAGATCTTTTCAGCCTCGCCCTCCATTCTTCTTTCTTCCCACCACCGTGGATGGAGTCAGCCATCATCTTCATCCACAAGAAGGGGCCCAGGGACATTCCAAACAACCATCGGACCATCGCCCTGGAGAACCCCTTTGTGAAGATGATATCCACCCTACTAGCTGCCCACTTCTCCGGATTGGCAGAGAATAGCGATCTCCTTCCAGAGTTCAAATTCAATTTACGCACAAGCTGCTCAACCACCTCGGCAGCTACTCTCCTCTATGAAATTGTACATTTTAACATCAGCAACAAGAGGAGAGTGTACGGATGCTTTGTGGATTTCTCCAAAACATTTGATAGGGTGGACCAAACGCGATTATTCCTCAAACTGTAACATGGGGAGTTCCGGGTTCAATCTGTGTTCTGCTGTCCAACATCTATGCGGGACTCAGATGCTCCATTCGATTTCGTTAGGACCTATTCCCCTGATGTTTCACTTCAGTTGGCCTTCCGCAGGGGGATCCACTATTGGCAATTCATTTTTAATCTTTATGTATCCTTTTTTTTGTGGTTTGGTTTGGTTTTTCTAACCGCTACAGAGAATGTAATCCCCAGTACTAATAAATAAAATGAAAGGTTATAGTTCGTCTATAATATATTTATAGTTCATGTCTTCACAGGTTATATATTTATTACCTTTATAGATACATCAGTGGCTCAAAACGAACTAAAAGTTGTATATTCTACTGATTAACATGTTGACAAGTAGTCTGAGTAACGGTAGAACGCAATTGGTGCTAATTGCGCCGATGAGGCTACACCTTCCCACCAGATCCTTGGATCTCAAAAGCACAATTAAATCATTTTGTGGGAATCTTTTTCGGTCTTCCTCGTCCTCTAAGTAAAGCCAATTTTGCTCATCTCTCTCTT
>NC_081451.1:7794448-7795583 GCF_007210705.1 Tigriopus californicus
AATGAGCTTGTCAGCAGCGTCCCTGTAGTGATGATTTCCTCAAGCCTGGGGTTGGTGAAGGCAATGCGCTTGACCGTCTTATTCACCATCTCGCCCGAGTCGAGCTCCTCCTCGCGTGACGGGGGCGCAAACTCCGCCTGTCCCTACTCAAGCGCGTCGCCGTTCGTCTCCCCCCGCCTGTACTTGGCCTCAATGCGGTCAATAGCCGCCAGGATGGCAGGGATGTGATTCGGCTTGGGCTTGAGAAGGCATTGATTGACGGCGGGGAAATCCGTGGGGAGGATGCCAGCGACCAGCAACTTGGGGATGACTGTGTGGGTGGCTCCAGAGTCCGGCAAGACTCGGAGAGAGAAAACTTTCCCAGTTGAGCTGACGCCCCCGAGCTGGATGGTCGACATAGACCTGGAAGGCATCACAATCTTCATGGTCTCGGCGACGTCAGAGGTCGCAGAGGTCGTGGTCGTGCTGCTGTACGGCCAAGGCGGCATAGTCATCGTTGATGGAGTCACGCAAAGAGGCGAAGATGAGGTCATTGGTCGAGATAGCAGCGCATAGCTCTTTGCGGAGTGAGAAGTCCAGCTCAGGGTCGGCGGGGAAGAGTGGAGTACAACTCAGGGCGTCCGCGATGAGATGCTTCTTGCCAGCCACCCAAATGCAGTCAAAGTTATAGTGGTTTAACTTCTCCCCGAGTCGTTGAAAGCGACCATTTGTGATGGAGGTGAGAGGCTTCTTGAAGAGGCCAAAGAGGGGGCGGTGATCCTTGATGATCTTGAACTCATGGATCCCGTGCAAGTAGCACTTTTCGGCCGCCCACCAAATCGCACACAGTTCGAGTTCGATGACGGCGTATTTCTTCTGCGCCAGCATCAAAGAACAAGAGCCTGTCTGGACGATGTGAGGCCATCCCATTGGACCGAACTGGATGAGGGCCTAACCCAGACCCGACCTTGAGGCGTCGGTGAGAAGCTTGATGGGGAGAGCAGGGTCAAAGGGCTTGACGAAGTGGTTGGAGCACAAAATTTCACGAGCCCGGCGGAACTCAGCTTCGTGCTCGGGAAGCCAGAGCCACGCAATGTTCTTTTTGACTAGCTCACAAATCTTGACTGTNGCGTCAATTTTCCTTTCCGGTTTGTGA
>NC_081451.1:7795619-7797017 GCF_007210705.1 Tigriopus californicus
GGCAATCGCGGCCATGATCTCCTTGGCGGTCTCCACCGCCGGAGAGGCCCCGGCGGCGGTGATGACCGGGGAGGTCGCAGCCTCACGTGCGAGCTTCTCCTCCAAGAGACCTGCAATGAGCAGTTTGTCCATGGTTGGCTCCTTGATCTTGCGCAGCTCCCTGTACAGAGCAGCCTCCTTCCTGCAACCACAGAGGACAACGAGCACCTGGATCTCCTCGGGGTGAGCTTGGTGAGCTCGGCCTCGGCGGCGAAGGCGCGCACCTCCGTCATGAAGTTCTTTGTGGGGCAGAATGTTTTCTCGAGATGGAGCACATCCCATCTGCGTCCAAGGATCGGCTTGAGGGTGAGAAAGTGGAGCTCCAGGGCGACCATGCAGTCCTAGAGGTCCTTGTCTGGATGCTCCAGTAGATCGGTCAAGGCCATTTTGAGCACTGAGCTGAGAAGGTTCCCCAGAATTCCTTTCTGGCCAGAGATGGGTAGCGTCTCTCCATGCGATGATTCGAAGTAGAGCTTGAATTTTCTGACCTAGTGCCTCATCTCGGGAGCAGTGAGCTCGGTGGTGAGGGTGGTCGGTTTGGGATCCGAGACAGGTTTAAAAGTGACCTTGGGGGTCATGGGGTCAGACGAGAGTGGAGTTGCGTTGGCTCCGGAGCCAATGGTGGTGTAGTTGGCAATGGCAAGCTGGACAGATTCCATGTCCTCAGCCCACTTGTCTGTGGCCTTCTTGCGGACAGTGGCGGCCTCGGCGAGGACCGAGACATCGTCTGTGGGGACCGCCTCGTAAGTTTCATCGAGAAGGTCGAGGACTTCGTCGGCTGTGACTTCGGCCTGAAGCATGAGAGCGCGCCAATCGTCCTTTGTACCACTCCTAGTAGCGATCATCTTCCGGGTGGTGTTAAGCTTTTGCGTCAACTTTCCCTTCCGGTTCCTGAGCTTGTTCTTGAACTTGGTCTCGTTGTTCGCCATGGTGACAAAGTGGGTGTGATTTGGTGGCGTAAGTGGGGCGACAGGGGCGGCGCCAGGCATCGTTCCAGGGCTCCAGGAACTTGGGGCGGGGATACGATCGGGGCGGGGCCGGGACGGGCCACTATCTTGGTCACAGAGAGGTCACAACGGATGTTCTGTAGACGTTAGTTGCCATCTCGAATGCGAAACAGCTGAAGAAGAAGCTGCTATATCGGTATACAACGAGACCTCTCTCAGACATTCGCAGTCTCATTTAGAACCGAAGTTGATGACTAGCGTAGGGGTTTTTCTCGTTAGCTTGCTTTCTTATAATTTATGATCCTTACATTTAGATGGGTTTATATTTGCCATTTGTATGTGTCGTTTAAATATTCTGAAAGAAAGATGCGTCATCTGGATGCTAGCGACATAGTCAATGCGACGGTGAAAC
>NC_081451.1:7797053-7828209 GCF_007210705.1 Tigriopus californicus
CTAGCGACATAGTCAATGCGACGGTGAAACGATGAACCTGGAAAAACACCAAGAAGCAGTGTTTCTCCTTCAAACAAACCAAGTTATCAATGTGTTTGAAACCAATTCAGACAAACCCTACATTCAAAATGACGAAAGATGTCTCGATTAAATTCAAATTTCAATTGTACCTGTGTTTTACCACATTGAATAATGGTCAAAAACTATTTTCAAGTAACTGGAATCATATGAACAATCCCTCGCAGTCGTTATTCGTTTTATTGGACCTTATATGTGCTGACATGACCGAGAGGAGCTAATGGCTAGGAGAAATGAATTCATGAGCTTCAAAGAATTCAACCAGTTTGAACTTCATGACCTTCTCCAACATCTTCGATAAATATGGACTTTTTTGACAGCAAATTTGCACAAAGTATCGAAAGAATTTACGAAAAAATGCAAAAATTGCATATCAAGCAACACATAGATGAAAAGGAAGATATCAATTTCAAAATTATCATGAATTTTCACAAACATTGGTATGTTTTGGCTGAAATTTAATTGCCGTTAAAATTGCAAAATTTGCAGATTTAATAACTTTCTTACAACCTTTTTTGGTCCCTTGTGGATTGGTGGGGAGACTGTTATTGAGGGTTCAAACGAACAAGGGAAAAAATGTCTGACTGGTCGGACCTGGAGCTTGTGCTTAAATACTACGGAAGCGCTACACCGATAAAAATGTGGGACCAACGACAAAATTGGCTTCAATTGGTTCCAGTTTAGGAATCCTTGGAAAGGATGTCTGGTCCCCAAAGTGAGGCATTGTAGACTTACCCAAGATATGCATAATCGCTCAAGTTGGAGTTGTGCTTCCCTTGATTACTGGCAGTATGTACATCCTGGCATCACAAGAGAGCCTTCCTTCCTTTAAGGGAACGTGAGAGTAACCAATCCTTCAGAAGTACCGGGCGCGCAAGAAGGACCTTTTCAACGCAATTATTGACGATCATGTCGTCAAAAGTGATGATGACAATTCCAAGAAAACTCAAGATGCGTTGAAGGAGTTTCCCTTGGAAGAAAAGGCAGTATTCAAATTGTTGGATGGAATCCTTACTAGCAACAAATCCTTCAGGGTCCTCATGAAATTTTTGAAAAGCGCGGTTGTGCTACAATTGAGGTTCACGCCATTCATATGTCAGCGACCTTATAAAATCCCCGAGGTATACCTAAATAAGGCTGAAATAAAAATCAATGATCTCAAGAGATAAGGATACAGTCAATAAATAGCAATCTTTGTCCAGTCCCATGATTATTATGAAAGAAAAGGAATCAGAGGATGTTCGCATCATTGTGACAATTGGACAAACAAACGTAGAAAAGAGAGGACACCCTTTAAGATGCCAGATTTTATCAAGGGATCATTAGATGAACAATCTTTTGCTGAACTATTGTGTAACAATGAATAATCCAACAACTCATCTGGGAGACCTTTCAAATTCTCTATGGGTAAAATTCCACGCAATTATGACATGATAGATAAGAACTAAAGAGGAAGCTGCATATTGTAGGGCTGATAACACAACAAGACGTTTGCAATCATCATTTCTAACAAAATAGTACTACAAAAAGCACAGTTTCACAAGTTCTTAATGACTAAGTTCAAAACCATCACTTTCTCTAAAATGAAGTTAGCTTTTTAGGGCAATTGAATGGAAGAAGATGATCACAAAAAGTCGCCGGTAGGCCACAAGTATGCAATATATAGCTCCTAGTTTATTTCAATTTAGAGGTAAATGGTGTTTATTATTTTACCCTTTTAGGATTTGGAAGGTCTCTCAGAAGAGTAACTGTAAAAAAACACGCTCCAGCCAGAGATTGTTTGAACCCTGAAAAACAGTCTCCCCTCCAACCCATAAGGGTCCAAAGCTGTGACAAGTTGACGGTAAGCTCTTCTTCGTTCCCTCTTCTTGAGACAAGCGATTGACGCATGACCCATCCTTGACACAGAAAGCAAACCAACGGGATTTTTCATGAAGAATCGCAACGGCTATTGTTTCCATCAATGTTTCTTCTTCCATAACCACCCTGGTTCTTCGATTTGTCCTTGACCGCCTTGCTGAGAGTTTTCTCGACCTGTTCAGCAATCATTGCGGCCTCCACCGCCTGTTGACACAGACAAATGCAATAGGAGTCAATCTGCCTGACACATCATTGCTAAACTACCAAGTATGTTCAATGTGTTCAAGATAATTGAAAATAATGCCTTAAATCATTAGGTTAAATTATAAGGCAGGTGTATGGCTTTCCTCTCAAGAGCTCGAAACTAAATCAACACAGTCCCCCAAGTATTAAGAACAAGATTCACTTTACTGGGCATTTCTACAGCATGTTAATCATAAAAGGTTAGAAGATTAAATGAGCCAACGCTGAATATTCAATCCATTCAGAAACCATCAAATTGTCTTTTTGATTTTGAGACTTGCTCCTAAACACTTGTAACCAATTGAAGAAGAATCAATCTATTATCATTTTGTGAAAAAAACTTTCATTAATAATTGCGAAAAACATGGACGGAAATGCATGTACAGTAAATAATTAAGCTGATTTGTAAACCAGTGTCTTTCAATCCATCCTTTTGACGAACAATCATAACCACAGACTTCGTATAAATTTACCTTTAGAGGCGAAATATTTAACTAACATTTCGTTAAAAAGGGGCAAAACATGAAAAAGGTGTTCAAAATAAGCCCAGACCGAACGTTAAAAAAATTAAAACGTTTTGTTACTTGCCAATGAATTTTCAATTTTAAATATGCTTTCAAAAAATATCTTCATATGTCGGGCCTGATCACCAGGTAGTTTTTTAAGGTAAGGTTTTTTAGTCGAGCCAAAATGTACTAATTACATTGCAATATCATAAAAAAAGAAACTGCATTGTGACTTTATTCACAAATAGCTTAACGCATCTTAAGTACTTTGAAATAAATGTTTATAATAAAGGTCGTTGTTTGCCTCTTTTGGAAACGTATCTTTCCGGTGTTAAAATGAAAATTGATATGGTTAAACTTGAATTTTTATTCAACGCTAATATCTGACGCTATCATCTTTGCAAGCAAAATGAATGGGTTACCGCCATCGCCGGGGTTTGAACCCACGACACCTAGGGAGAATATCTTGGATGAACAATTGATAATTTTGTCTAAACCCACACATTTGACAAAAAACATCACGCGGCATTGGTGAGAAATGAATGAGTTATCTTTTTGTAGAGTTTAAATTTCTACTTATTAGAAAGTTTGCATAAAAGGCAGGCATTATTTAAGGGGCACAAAGAAATATCAAAGTACAGTAGACAAGATCTCAATTTGCACTTTGGACTCCAATAAATTGTTTTTCTTGCACAAGCATCCAAAATACCAAAATAGTCAAATAAAACAGGTGCCATATCTCTTAGAATTATTATTTCATGATTATGAAGCATCCAAATGAGTTTAAAGAACAATTTGTAGCTCTGAGCTATAGTATGTCTACTTTTGGATTGAGGGCCATTCCTAGAGTGAGAACCATAGTGTCATAACAAATGCGTCAAATTACTTGAAATTTGATCAAGATGTGTCTGAAAGAATTTTCTACAAATAATATTTTTGGCAAAAGAGAATTTATTGATTGCGTTTTGAGCAAATTCTTGTTTTATCAAGAAAACCTAATTAGAACTTTTCAGTTGTTGTACTTTAAGACATGATTAAAGTCATTTTAAGTTTATCTGAATGCCTGGTTTTAAGCACATACCATCAATAGATACGAAAATGATATTAGTCACATATTTTGTTCAATAATTATGCCGATAACTGACATTCAAAAATTTCAGCGGCAAAAGTTTAGGCCTTACTTGGCGGGAAAGGTTTGGTGATCTCAAAAAGGTGGCGTTTCCTTGCTTTAGTGTCCTTGGTCAGGTGAAGGAAGTTCAAGGAAAAATGTGGTCCGACACCCTGATTTTGGGCGTTTTGAGGAGGGAAAACTAAGACAAACGTCGCTGTCAACTTGCACAATTCGGCTTCGATGTTCCCCTCCTTGGCCGTCGAGACCTTTTCAAATCCCACAATGCCCATCGATGTGATGCTTGGTTGCCAAAGTGACCCACCTCGAAGATGGTCATTAGGGGCGACAAGTAGAGGATCTTAAAAAATTGCAATCTTAAAAGAGTTATTTCAGATTGATGGAAAACAGAAGCAGGTGGTTTGTAAAATGTTTGCAATCTATTTTATACGTATGAGACGCATATAACGTATATAATTATACGCATTTTTTCAAAAAGATTTAAAAAAAATCAGTTGGAAACATTTCATTGTTTCTTCAAAATTGACCATTACTGTTGAATGTTATCATGATTTTTCACAATCCAGGATGCAAGTTTTGGCCGGCCCTACTGATCATTCCCAACTTACAGAAAATCGAGACGATATGGCCCGTTCGGTCAAGCGTCCACATGGGGAGCTTGAAAACAAGCGGCAATTCACGACTTGTCCCTCTTGTTTACAACTTCAGTGACGCCTTGGTCTCTTCTCTTAGGGATGCTTCTGGAACAATGTAAGCCATACCCATGGAGATTGAAATTGATCACAATGTGACCACGGTATGTACGATGCCCTTTCATTTCGAAAAACCAGATCAGCCTGTACAACAGGAACTTGAAAGATGTAGTATTCTGGAACAATTTTCTTGACGTTCTAAACTGGACTGTTTTAATAAGGTCTGTCCCGGACGACGTGGGTCTTTGCCCTATCATTTTTCTTTTGGTCGCTCTCATGGGACCTTGCAAACTTTTCACGCTCAAAGTGGAAAGCTTAGAAAAATAACTAGTTCTGGCAACCATCTGGAATCTAGCCACAACGAGAAAACAAGTTATTTTTGCGACCTTTATTGTGTGGTAGTTGCCACTTGGCAATCCTGAGAAAAAAGGCTACTGTCTTGCACTCTTTGATATCCTTGTGAACTGGATCCTCACAAAACAGGCATTTGTTGTGCTTTAAGTTGCGCACAGCATTGAACATGAACATCTGCAAAACACATATCATATTGGTCATATTTCATGCCTGACAGTCTTTATGATAAGTTTTCGTAATCGGTCTGTTTTTTGGGTCGCCTGACTTTGAAGTAGTATTGAATGGAGTCTCCAAGAGCCATAATCAGGAATATTACCACAGAAATTTGACTGGTCTGGGCAAATCCGATTGCATCCACTATGAACCCAGCCACAGTGGGTCCAACGAAGTTCCCCAAGTGAAAAGACGCATTCCAGAGGCCTAAAATTAAACGATCATTGAATAAAACCCATCAAGAAGGCCGAACTTTCCTGCTCAGATCAGAACTTGAAGATCCATACGTTAGAACTAACATTCCATGATTCGAGATATTTTCTGGAAGGAAAGGGCCGGGGAAAGGTACTCTTTAAAGCAAGCTCTTCAAATTACGAATGTGAGAAAATTGAGGAATCATTACATTGGCTGCAACCAGTGGAGAGGGCAGTCTAACAATACTTGTTCCATTGATAGTTTAACATCCTTTTAAGTTCTAACAAGAAAGAGGCAAAACAGAACGAAAAGAAGCATTACACAATCATCCGGGGCTGACGAACCATTTGGTCATATTCAAAGCATCTACAGCCTTTTCTTTCATAATTGCGATGCGTTAAAAGATCGTAGGGCAGTGAGAAAAGTAACATTCAAATATTCTTGAACCTTTTGCAAAGTCAGTCACGAATTCAATTATCAGTGAAAAATAAAATCAACGATCAGGGACAAATTTCTTCTCTGAGTCTGTTATCATTTGCATGAACTCTAGTTGCCTCTCACCTTTGACTAAATGTAACCGAGCCAAAAACCATAAGTACCTGTGAGGACCAAATAGGTGTTAACGTCATTGCGATATCCTTGTTGGACGGATTCCTTGTAAGCTCTGGAGAAGGACGACACCAAGACGAATCCGTACCCCAAACCAAAGAAGGGCATTATTCCCAAGATCAGTGGAACGGAAGGCGACAATGGGGCTAGAAAAGGGACTGGTCCAATGAAGAGAAATCCGATCATCATGCTAAAGTTCCCGGCAATGGAGAACAAGATGGGAGACTTGATCCGGTCGCAGACCTGGAATTATATAGCCGCTTGTGCGCTTTGTGATACTAAGTCATACATGTAGTGAAAACGACCTTACATATCCAGCTACGGGAGTGGTCACAATATAGAATGCCGACATGATGAGAAAGGCCATGCTAACGTCAAATTGAGTGGCTTGGGCCTTAGACTTCCTCATGTGGGGTTGAAGCAAAGATTCGATCATTCCGTTGCCACACAGTAACGCAAAATTGTCCACAAAGGGCAACGTTAAACTGAAAGACTGAGGAGTCAAAACGGGTTTGGCTGAGGTTGCGTGAACTTCGGAAAAATGATCTTAATTGGAGTATTCACTTCAAATGAAACTAATTACCATTTCAATTATCTGGTTCTCAAATTTAAAAGCTCTCAAAACGTACATTAAGCCTCTATGGTCACTACAATTGACTCTAACTCCTGGGTTGGGACAAAGCTCATGAATGCTTTTAGAAACGTACAGTATTGGATACCTTTCATGCCTTCTCTGAATACTGTACCATAGAGTCCCAACTTTTTTAATCCCTCCCAATGCGAAAGCTCTCTCCTTCCTGTGATGTTCCTAGTGAAACATCTTTGGACTTGTTCGACCTTTTGCAAACCTGCTGAACTCATTGGAGCCCAAATGTGGGTCAACAATCGACTTGTACAGAGTTTGCATCTCTGGGCATAAGCGTGCGATATATCCAACCACATGTTTGAAAAGCTTTACCAACTTTCAAATGGATATGCTCATCGAACTTTACATTATTTTGGAGGACTACACCTAAATCTTTCACAAATGAGATCTGCTCAATATCTTTGCCTCCATTATCTATGAGTGGAGTATTCAAAGGAGTTGACCCGAAGGTCATTGAGCGGAATTTCATTCCGTTCAGGCCTTATTACTCTCAGCAACCCAAGAGTACATAGATTCTTTCTAGGTCCTTTGCAAGGCTAACGGAATCTTGGCCATTCCTACCAGCAGCTAACTTAGTGTCGTCAGCAGTAATACTTACAAAGCCTACGAACTACAGACTCTAAACAAGGATCAGAAAATGGGTTTCAGATTAAATTCAGTTCCAAACAAAACTTGGGATTTTCAGAAATCATACGAGATATCAAATATCATACTGTGAAGTCTTCCTTTGTGTAACCATGTTGCCAAAAAATTGAAAGAATATTTGGCCCTTTAGAGGTCACAATGGGTCCATTTTGTGGCAATTTAATATGAATTCATTAAGGAGATGCCACATCAGGGGGCTGCTGCATCATTCATCATTTGAGCGTGTTTCTGTTGATTTTCAAAGTAGTAAATTGGTAGTAAAAAATTTACAAATTTGCATTTTGCACATTCCAAGGATCTACTTACTGTAGCCACATTTGTCAGGGTCAAGGAGGGTTTACTGTCATCCACGGACTCATGACTTTTGACAACCGTTCCAGGTTGTACCTTCGGTACAATGAGAAGGAGAGCAAAGGCCAAAACAATGATTATACCACCAACTATGTAGAATGGAAGGCCAAAACCACCAGACTCATATAAAAGTGAGCCCAGAACTGGTCCTGTTATGGAAATAACAGTTTAGATACGGTTCAACTCTATTCGAGATGAAAAGTGTTACCAATCATGTATCCTAAGCCCAAACACATTTCCGTCCAGGCTGTGATTGAGGACTCTGAGCCCGGGATTAGAGTCATGAGAATACTGACAATTGTGGCGGCACAAGCAGCATTGGCCACGCCATCTATGAACCTGATGAGGAAAGAAATTGATGCAGATTAGTGTCTATGAACATTCATAAGATGGAGCGCATAACGTTTTCTGATTTCATGATATTAAGATTTCAACTAGAATATTGAATTTAAGCATCGAAGTAAAATTTGGTGCCTTGAAACATTTGCCTCCATCTAGTGGAATATTTTTAAAATGGGATTGTAGATGACGACAAGTGTAAATCAAGTTAAAAGCTTCAAGTTACTTTATGTAATCTCAAGGCAATTGTTTCCCTCTAAGAATAGGGTAAAAGGCAACAAAATGATAATGGTCATACTTTGTAATAAAAATGACACCTATGTGCTAATTGAATTGCCTGGAGAATAGTATTTTGTGACTCAAGACATGATCACTTTGGGAAATGTTGCAGAAATGAGCAGCATATGCAGTTTGATAGGACATATTTTGTCATATTCTTCTCTTGCTTTCACAATAACTTTGAACATTGTAACTAAGGAGGTATATTGCCCATTTTCAAAGTGTTTTAAGAATGAGCTTGTGTGGCGATGTGGCCTTATTTCTACTTGATTCTTGATGTCTTAAGCCAACCGATCAAGGTCTTCGGGCATGCGATTTGAAGGCCTCTACAGCTTTTTTCTTAAACAAAGTTGAAGAGGCCCTCTCAAACAGTGCCTCCTATGAATTGCAATTTCTAAGAAGGATTTTTTTTTTGAACTTCATCAGAGAAAGGACATGCGTTCTTGTTTGGACCTAAAACAACGCCAAACCCAACCGTATCCAAAGAACCTTGAGAATAAACAGCTGCAGGATCATGTTCTGTAAAATGACCAATAGGTGGCAATACCCCAAAGATCAACGACCAATTTCGAATAGGCATTGTTACGTAGCTTGTGGGACCTCATAATCTTAAGGTTTATTAAAATTTGATTGCATGACTAGTTTCTTTTTGTGCTATGGAACTCGCACTATATTTTCCACTCATTTTGTGATAACTGAATTGATTGCGGCAAAAAGTAATGAGCATTTGAATTGCTTACCTGGTTGAGTGATTAAAAAAACTTCTAGACGATCCGTCGATAGTCGACATGTTAGATTAATACATCCCAAGGCCTGCGTATAGATTTAGATAAACAATAATATAATTTATTTACTCTGCACAGACAGATGTCTTTAATGAATTGATTCAATGCACAAAAATATGATTACACAATCACTTGAAAGTAAATCTGATCAGAAAATGAGCTTGAATTTCCTGATTGATGATAATAAGGTATTGAGGGTTGATCTGGAATAGTTTTGAGAAAATTACCTAAGTCCTTCTTGAATTTGGGAAGTTGATTTTTTCATTTTTTATTAATGTATTGTATTAGCTCGGCCGGAAATTAAAGTCAAAACAATTCTTTCAGTTGCAATGAAAAACTCAAAATCCCCAGGATTGTGATTTCCTTTGCCACACCAGCCAAAATGAATCCCCCTTCAAGGTCTTTGGCTCCAACAGTCATATTGTTAAGGAAACTAAAATCAAGAAATAGGTAAGGTGTGTAGAAATTTAGCAAAGGAGACTTCAAAACCCAAAAGGGCTTTACTTCTTACATGCTAGTTTGTAGTTTATTTGTTAATAGACTTTGATAAGTTGTTCAAATTTATCAGATATATTACATTCAGGTCTTTCTATGAGCTTCAACTCAGCAAATCTATGCTTTCAGGTCTATTTTGCTCAAGAGCATGAAGATGAGAGCAAAAAATATGTCCATTCATACGGCCTGTATACCTTAGACAAAGAGTTGTAACCATTTTGATGCCTCATCCATAGGTTCTAGGCGCAGGACCCGGGATATTATAACCTCACATTACTACCTTTGACACATTGTCAAGAAAACTGTTGAATCACTCAACCTTGCAAGCAAACCAAAAGTTCATTACTTTTTTGCTAGAACTAATGCAGTCGTCTCATAATGAGTGGAAAATGTAGTACGAGTCCCATAGCACAAACAGAAACTAGTTTTGTAATAGCATACTTATAAAACCGAAGATTCTGTAGTCCCAAAAGCTACTTAATCATTCCTGTTTGAATTTAGCTGTCGACCTTTGGGGTATTACCATCTAGTGGCTATTTTTCAGAACTTAATCCTACAGCTGTTACTTCTCAAGGTTCATATCTCTAGTTCATTAGTTCTTCATATACGTTCGATGAACCAAGAATGAAATAATCTTCGAGTGCTAATCCATTTGGACGATTTTGCAATATGCATTCCAAGTTCGTACTTTCAAATGAATATTGAATATTCATCGATGTATTCGAACTTTATATGATCTATCTTTAAATCCTATGGTGGGATTTGAGTCTACATCACACCATGCAATTCCTCTCTGACATCTTGACTTTTCTAATTGATTTTTAAGCATGTGTGATATCGATTAAAAGTTTCTTCACAGGAGTGAGTGGTTCTTCCTTTAATATGTGGCCAGTAAGCCCATTAAGCCTTTTCAATAAAATTGGGTAAGCGATGTTGGTTTCATCTGAGGCTTCAAAAAATATTTTACTTTATCAATAATCAAGTGTTCTGACATTAAAGATTTGAGACTAAAAGATGGACGTAACTAACCTGAGGAAGTACGAAAGCCCAATAAAGGTCCATGTGTCGTTGATGTATTCCAAACTACCAAAAGCCACTCCAGAGATGCCTTGGACGAACCCACCCACATTATAAAGAAGCTTGGGGCCAATCTTGGCCCCAAAATGCGCGTAGATGGGCGAAAAAATGAACGCAGCCAAACTGACAATGCCAAAGACCAATCCATACTAAAATAAGTAATTGGGAAAAGTGTAAAGATATTTTTGCTTTGCCCTGCCCTTACTTGCGAGGGAGTGGCACCCTTGGATTCCGCTTCAATTGGGTAGAATGCGGGTTGGAGCGATAAAAGAAGTCCCCATGAAATGTACGCTAAAAATGTAGTCAAAATTTGTAGCTTGAATTTACTTCGAGTAACACAAAAGCATTTCTTACCTATGCTCACAGTTGCTCCCAGCAATATTACCCTGGCTTTAGACACCATGATTCTCCATTGAACGTGCAATCACTGAGAGATTAAAGATTGGAGAACAGAAGCATGATGTTTGATGGCAAGGCCGATTTATCGTCAATTGTGGTCACTTTCGTCACGATCAAAAGGAAAGCCTGTCAGAGGGGAAACATCCGCACCATGAACTATAAATATGCGAACACAGAACTATACTCATGGTTTCAAAATCCTGTAAGAAATCCAGATAATGATCCAAGTGTGATGAATAGGGCCGGAAGGGTATTTTCTTTAGGATAAGGTAAGTTTTCAACCATTTTGGTCATTTTTGTGGCGAAAAAACCTACTTTATGAATTTTAACCATAAAAACTTAAAACCGAGGATTTTCGGGGAAATTGAAGGGTTTTGGTCGAGTTTAGGGGAAGTTTATGAAAAACACAGGGTGGGTGTCAAGAAATCGGGGCAATGTTTGTCCCCGCTCAAAGGTTTGCTTAACATTAAATTTCAAGCTTTTATTAAGAGGAATTGTTGAGCTTATGCAGTTGTGTCAAACATAAACAGTAGTGTCATACTTTAAATGATCTATTTTTAATCTAAAGGTGGGTGGCAACCCTCCCATCGTTTGCCATCAAAGCAATTATTTATAATGCAAGTGAGAGCAGTCTTGATGTCAGAACCAAAACTTAGGGTCTCCTGAAGATCTGCAAGAGGTCCAGAAAAGTGGACGAGCCTTTCGGTGTCCATCCTCAACGAGTTGGTAAGAGGGGAACTTTATCCAAGAACAGCAAATCCCTTTACAACAGACCAGACCAAATCACAAACTATTTTTCCGACCCCTAATGATGAACATTGGAATTTACGATATCACTAGAGGTCTAGAAAACATTTGATCCTTTTGGGCAAAAAAATATTTTCATTTTGTCAAAATAGCTCCACATATTACCTGTTTTCCTCCCAACAGTGCAAAATATTACATTATATATATCACACAAAGCAGCATCAAAACCTCATATTTATCCATTTTTGATTATATGAATTCTGCAATGTGTTCAAATGGGAGTGAGTAAACATTGATCAAAAATAATGAAGAAAGGATTAAGAATGTTAATTTTGAATGACTGATTCAACAATTGACACATTCAACTTTTAAATCATTGATGCCCATCACTGGTCCATTGTAACTAAAAACAAAAATCATACTTTTATTTGACTTCTTTGCTTTGCTAATGCCAATCTTGAAACAATTTACAAATTATCATCAACGGGCCAGCTGGAGACTTGGCATACCACTAGGTTTGCAGCTTAGCTTGGAATAAACAACGTTGCAATGTTGTGGATTTATTTATATAACTGATATATAACTAAAGGTGTTGAAAAAGATAGCAAAATTCCATGCAAATGTATTTAGCCTCTTTTATACGGCACTGCAATAAAAAGATTATTTGCTTAATGGCCCATGAATTGACAAAACTACTTGCTCTTTAATTTTGCAACATTTCATTGCTATTTTGCTAATTTACCTTTTCGAACAACAATTGCTTGCTGACCTCAACTAAAATTGACCATTTGTGAAAAATCAGCGGTCTTTTGCTTGTGCCTAGCCATGGAGTACTCCATAGTCGCGTAGAGCCAACTGATGTGTTACATCTGCCAAATATTTCCATTGAAATATTACATAAATTTCAAGAAAGTTGAAATGATACTTTCTTTCCCAAAACGTCAAATTTGTTGGAAGAAAAAACAACAACATTTTGTTCCACTCCTATTGATGAGGCATATTCAATTTGATGTATTCTATTAGCTTTGGCAATGGCCACTGAAATAAGAAATGATTATGGAGGTTTAGGCCTTTCCTTTTTTTTTACTGCCAGAAGACAAAAGAGCGCCATGGGCCGTTGGGCTTGCTTATGGCTACGGGGACTAGTTTGCGCTAAAACGCATTTTTTGGATTTACTACCTACCACTAACATGTCTGAATCACGAATGTTACTACTACTAAGCTTCTAAAGTGGATCAATGACGATGATGAATAGCAGACGACCCAAAATGGAGCCCTGAGGGAGAGGAAGAGAGACTGGCAGTTAGGTATATCAAGCTTTTGAAGCGCGGCAACGAATATTAAAAAAGGAGGGGCCCTAGGATGGAACCCTGGGGAACACCCGACTTGACATCTTGTATGTCACAAAGTGACCCTTCAATCTTAACAATTTGCTTCCTATCACAAAAGAAGCTTCATATCCAATTGAGAGCCTTGCCTTGGATCCCAATGTCATGAAGTCTATTCAACAAATGGCCATGATCTACTTTATCAAAAGCCTTGACAAAATCAAGATAGACAACATCAACTGACTCATGACTCTCTAGTCCCTCAATGACTTGTTATAAACATTTTGTCTGATGTCCAGTACTCACTGTTGGTGATGAATGTCACAGATTTCTGGGCACTCCATGTTGGAAAATCATCAGCTAAACACTGCAATGGATGATCTACTACTGGGCCTTGATTGCAAACAGGTTATTGTACTATTTAGTCAACCCAAGCATCGGTTGTATAACATCCAGGTTTTCGGGATCTATGACGTTGATCACAAAAAGTACTTATTGGACATTGGACAAACTCTTTATAACATAGGCCCGGTCTATATGCTCAGTTGAGTAACCGTGGTAAAATGTGCTCGGACCCCATGCTGACAGGGAGGAAGGGCATGATGGACTTCAAGAAACTCTACAAGTTTGAACTTTAGGATTTTTTCAAACACCTTTGCAACAGTTAAAGTGAGAGAAATCGGCCTATAATTCCTGGGGAATGACTTACCTCCTCCTTTAAGAATTGCAACAACATTGATACTGTCTATTTTGACAAGTATATGAACCAGTAGCCATCAGGTGGCCAAGGATTGGGAATGTTACATGATAGAATACATATTGTAAATAATGGTTAATTACTCTTAAACAAATCAACTGCATATTTCTAAGCTCTAACAATTATTTGTTAGGAGTCATCTAAAATAAACTCTAAATGGTTGCGGGAAATTGGCCAAAATTACAACTTGCTCTAACCTCAACCTAATGCTGTTTTGACTCCAGTTAGGATGTACCGATTAGAATATGTTTTAATTGTTTTCAGACTTGCCTCGGGAGTATGTAGCTGAAGTAAATTCCCGGTTGTCAATGTTGATGTATTGTAAGGGATTGCCTAGTTCATATTATTGTTTATCGCTAGCCCATATCTTTTTGAAGTCCATTTTTCGTTGCACAATAGTTGTGGAGCAACTTTTATACGCGATCCGTAATTTTACCTTTGAGGTTACAAGACTAACGAATGTTTGTTCTGTTTCCAAAAATATATTAAAAAAGGTTGTGTCATCTCTCTTGCACTTCAGATTTGTCCTTTGCATTGACCCGAGTGCGAATTGGCTACTGCCGTGAGAAATCGTTTTTTCGGAGGGTGAAGGGTTTTGAACAGAACGAGTGTGAGGTGAAGCAATCAATGACTTGACATTTGCGATATTTGCTGCCCATAGCATTGCCGCTAATGCTCCTTTTCATTCATGGGTTCATCAGGAAATGCCATCATGCGGAAGCATTAAACCGAACAGCTTTGAAGTTAGTAAGAACAACGAAGAAAATTTCAGATTAATTTTTGTCAACCTGTCGTTTCAAATATGAATAGAGATCAGATTTATTGTACGAATGTATCTCTACCACAGGTATAAACGATAAAAGCCCGACTGTGACACATTATCTTGACTTCAACGAATAAAAAACCATATTTCATATTGTTACAACGCTTGCTCCAAGCGAATTATATCTCAGATATGATTGTTTTGCTCGAACGAAGTTACGAGACTTTTACTACCGAAGGAAATGAATAGAGTTGACCTCCTGAATGTAAGTCCTAGACCTCTGTATATTCGTTAGAAACATGGCTTTATATACGTACAGAGAAGAGCATGCGCTTACGGTGCATGTTCCACGTGTGTTACAACCTGTTGGAGCATAGAGTCCCTCTTTGGGATCAGGGTATGGTTCTATCAGGACGATGCTTTAGTTCGTATACATGATCATCTAATTTTATTTCCAATTGAAAGAAGTTGAAAGCCCGATCTCAACGACGAATTTGAAGCAACAAAGCTTTGTAGTGATTTCATTGGAGCATGATCCACTGGAATAAGGACATGGGTGTTCTATCAAATTTTATTTTGTAAGCGAACACAAGCGTTGCATTTTCCTTACGGTGAGACCAGCCCCACATCAATACAATGACGAATTTCAAATTTCAGCTCAATTGCAGTACTGGTTCAAAAACTTTTCCCTTTCAACGTACAGTACATAAAAGGGTACGTAATGAATGTAATCAATCACCATAACAGGGCTAGCCTATTGATTCTGAGAAGAGCTCTATTGGGACATTGAAGCAGGAAAGGAAGATGACGTCACTGTCAAATTTTGGGAAGTTACTTGCCCTTTTGAGGATTCATAGTTCTTTGTTGAGGGATTAAATTAGAGTTCCAGTTCATCTATTCATAAAAGGAATGGTTCATTTAGCATTGTATTTTTATAAACTGTCACAGTTTTACTCATTAGCATGCTCAAAAATATCTTTTTAGCTCAAAAAGCCATTTTTGGGGCTTATTTTTTCTCTTTTAGAACTTTCTTTTTTTACAAAAGACTTTTTGAAACCTTAGATTTGTTCTTAGTCTAATATTGTGCTTTGTATCTTGGGTTTTTAGTTACTCTACTGCATTGAAAAGTGCCCTAGTGACCTCCCAAAAGTTGTGCTAATATCATCATTCAGCTGCTACTTAAAGGAGTCAATAGTGAGCTTTGATCCAGTCGTTCGAGGTGAAAATTAATTTTGCACTTATAACAATTTGGAACAAGCCTCAAATGAAGAAGAGCGTAAGGGATTGACTCGATTCCGAAATGAAATGAAAATTCCAGACCAAAGCATCCCCCTGTCCATAGTCCAGTGGTTCATGATGGGAGTCATAAACAAACGAATCCAACCCCTTGACTCACCTGCTTGTCCACTTTGTCAAACGTTCTTTCTCTTATCTTTCTCTTGCATTGTCCAAACACAATAGTGTTATCTTACATGCTAGTAATTGAAATTCTCGTTGTTATTTCTAATTATCTCAATAATTGAATTTGCTCATTGAGCATCATGTTACCTAATAATAAACTCGTTGCCGTTTGGTCTATTTGTTTTGTTCCAATATTGGCCGACAATTGGCCAATTATCTTCCAACATAAATTGGAGTGGGCATCGTCAAGTTTTTCATCAGGTAAGATAGTTCATTGATGATACCAACTGTCACTACAAGCTGACATCCAGTTTCTCAAATTTTGCACCAAGACTAGTCATAAACAACACAACTTTCTCCACATCTAGATTGCCAAAGCTTGGACGTGGTCATCAAGTATTATTGCACTCAATCAGAATCCTTGCCTTTTGACACTGATGACGAATATCGGAGGGTCTGCAATGACCTTACCACCGAAGCCTTCGAGAGGTACTACAATGGGGAAGTCAAGGTTGGATCCCAATCATACAACGTGAGTATTTCTTCCGAAATGTTGGAAGATCCAAGTCATCAACACTTCATCGTCTCGAAATCAACACGTGAGGTAAGGCTAGAATGCCTTTTGGTTTGAAAAAAGGTCAAGCTCAAAATCCAGGTCATAGGAATGCAAAGGCTTGAGCGTGAACAACGTGATTGTACCGTCAGAGGTCTACCATTGCAATGACATTCAGTTCAAGTACACGGTGGCTCACGAATTGGGTATGCCCTTTATCTTTATGAAATGTATCGCAAATGTTGCTTTATGATTATTTTTATAATAGGCCATGGGATTCTGATTGCTGCCGATGGGATCATCAACTCCGCCACGCACAAAGGAACCAGTACTTTGGACCAAATTGCGAGACCTGATGGCCAGATCGCCAATTGTGATGGCTCAACGACCTTTGATTTGATGCACTACTTTCCAGAGTATCTTCCCAATTGTTATGGTAGGCTATTTTGTTATTAATAAAAGAAAATTCTTGCATTCGTCTAACTCGTTCTTAACAGACAATGGTATACGGGGAAGTGCATTCTACGAAAATGCCAAGGCCTCCGAGACAGAAATCCAAACGCTGGTTTTTGGTTCCATAGAGCATGATGGATCTTGTGGAAGGTTCCCTGGATCCGATTGTTCAGTTGAGTCTGAGTGTCTTCCTGGATTGATTTGCTTGGACTCAAAGTGAGTTTATTCGAACAATGATCGGTTTCATTGATCTTTTTCTAATTATTACTCTTAGATGCCAAGAGTGCGATGACAACGCTATGTGTCTACCCAATCAATTTTGTGAAGATGGTTCGTTCCTAGATTTTGGTTTCAACCATTGCCGAGACAAAAAACCAAGCGGTTCTCCCTGTCAGAACAATGACCAATGTGTAGATATTTGTTTGGCAAACAATTCAACATGTGCGACCGGACCCCTTTCAGAATATCCTTGATGACAGTGGACGCTAAAATACATCACTAATCAATTTGATGCTTAAACACACAGATTTACACAGATCCAATATACTGCCCAATTTGCTGGACAAAACGTGTATGTAGCTGATGGGAGCAAAAACTTGTTGAAGATTCGCGAAGAACTTCATGCTGATTTGCAAAAAAACATTCAGTGTATGTTTTGATTATGAAAGTTTTAGTATTAAGTTAAAGTTTATCCTGCTTGATGGTCCATGAAAACTCGATCTCAGAAAGATAATACGCAACCTTTTATTTTCGTTTATAATCTATGTTTAATATGAGCAAAATGCAAAAATCTTTTTTCAATGCATAGACGGGTCTGGTATCTACTCTGGAATGGACATGAGTGATTAAAACGCTGAAGGGCTAAACATGAGACCGCGAGGGAGTGATAACTAATTGCTATGCAGGAAAATTTGAGTTGTTTGGGCACAACCTCTTTCTCTTCGATCAGCGTCAGGTGTTCGTAACGAACAGGTCGGACCAGGTCAATTATCGTGGAAAAATTTGGCCGAGGCTGCACGAGAAAGACAGCTCTGGTAACTCTGTGCTTAAACTTGTTCAACGTGACGCAATGTGTAGTAAAATTCATTTCAGTATTTTTTGCGCTCTCTAGTAGAAGCGAACGAGTAGGAAAAGTGACCCCTGACTGGTGCAGCCTCCAAGATCCAAGAAGCCAAATTTTTATAACAATTATGAAAAGTAATCGGAACCAGTTATAGGTGACAATGCGTGCTCTAATCCTGCCGACGACGAGATAATGACGGAATGTCCAAGTAAATGACCCAACTTCAACCGGCGTTGTCAGTAAAAGGATGTCAGGTTCGTTGTCGGACTAAAAGGGTTGCCAGAGAAGACTTCAGCTTGGCGTTGACAAAAGATAAAAGTAACTACCACATTCAATAGCATCAAATACACGCAAACCATGATTTGGGCAATTTTCTCAGAAACTCAGTGCTAAGTATTTACATTTACTTGACCAATCAGGACAATCTTGACCAATCCAAAATGGCCTCACTTGAAATTCATTTTTGAAGTTGAGTGATTTACTTGGACTTTCCGTTATGGTCTGAATACATGTCTTGAATTGCTCCAAATTCAAACAAAAAAGTAAGAAAAACAACCGGAGCAAGAATCTGCATGGCATTTGCTCTCCTTTTGAAAAATGTTGTCGGCAGGATTAGAGCACGCATTGTCACCTAAAACTGGTTCCGATTATTTTCCATTGCTATAAGATTTGGCTTCTTGGATCTTGGAGGCTGCGCCCGTCTGGGGTCACTTTTCATGCTCGTACTCTTCTACTAGAGAGCCCTACTACTTACAATGAGGTTATAATATTTGCAGAGAAGTTTTTGCTTGGACTGCATGCGGACAATGTTTTCAATAATGTTAATCAAAGCTGGAAAATATATTTCAATACAATGCTGACATACTAATAAAGAAACAACATACATGTTACATATAAAATCCGTCCTAGCAATCCATCGAGTTTTGGGAGTACAAGAGACGGAATCCCTTGATTCCCGTTTCCGTCATGAAGTCGAATTGATCCGATGTGAATCGGAGGTTAAATGGATGGATATTGCCTTGAGGAAGAGAAAAAACCGTCATACAAGTAGGTACTCTTCCAGGTACTCACTGCCACTCACTACAAATGGTCTTGGTGTCTCCATTGATTCCGATTCCTTTGCCAGATCCACAAATCACATCTTGAATCCTCGTCATCGCGCCCGTTTTCACCTGTGCTCCGGGAATTTGGATGCAATCATAACCCGTAGTGCCCATGCCATCTGTACCATATCCACAACACATATCACCCTACAAATATTGGCTCAATATTTTCGATTGTTTCTCTGATTTGAGATCTGGGCTGGCCAACTTACTGCGGTTTTGACGGTCACTGCCATTCCGGAGACACTGAAGTCCTCGTCCTCTTCGGTGGTGTAACATATCTGGCAATTACCGCGTTCTCGTCTGGAGTGAATGGGTCCGGATTGATCGAGAGTCAAATTTTGTCATTTGGATGTGTGCCTTAATTTGTCCCAAGTAGTTCAGAATCTCAGGCAGATCGTATGGGTTCTCCTTCAGTGAGTGGGACATAAGCGGCTATTTTCATGCAACCGGAGGTTGACCGCCTTAGCGGCTTGTAGGGTACCGTGTGCTTCACTGTTAACATATTGTTGTGCTAGATTCGCTTCTCTCTATTAAAAATTTTGTGCCACAAATCTTGAAATCGGCAAGACAGAAATTCGATCATGCACATACCGAGGCTTGATATTTATGAAAAATCATGATTTGATAATCTTGTTCAAGCCATTTGAAACGGTTTATGTGTTCGAGATCTCATTCGTTGCTACATACATTTTTAGTTCTCTTCAGACGAGCTTGTCAAAAGTGTTTGTACTTACTGGTCTGTTGGTTTTAAAGTAGTTTATGTTGAACCAATTGTTGTTCACTAAGAAATGATTGATTGTATGAAAATCAGTCAAAAGTCAATCATTTTCGAAAAGGCGGATTTTGTCATTTCTAGTGGCGTCAATATTGGCGCGCCCTGCAGAATTTTCTACTTTAAATTGGATGTTTTTTTTTCAATTTTCGCCTTTTTCATAATGTCTTCGTGCTTTGCAAGTGGGTTTGCAAGTGTTGAATGTGCTTGGTTGGCAGAAGGAGACAGGTTTGAGATAAAAAGGGACCAGTTATCGGTTTATGATGCCAAATGAATGATTGGACGCCTTAATGACCAATTAATAATTTCATTCCAATTTTGTTGACCAAAAATTCTGATTTTTATCGAAAATGAGCAAAAGAATATCAATCAATTAAAGTCCATAAGTACCAAGGGTCAAGAAATAAGCCAAATTGAGGCCAAAATACAGGGCATCAGTAACGAAATTACAAGTAACGAAATTACAGTAATTCGTTCCTTTTTTCGAAAAAGGAACTGTAATTGCATTACATTCTAAATTTGTGTAATTGTAATGACCCAAAAACTAAAAGAATTACTCGTTACTCGCTCCTTTTGAAGCTTCCAGAATGGCCTTTAAATTTTCGTTAATCTCGTGACTGCTGAGGAACCTTAAGGCTCAACAGATATTAACATGTATTGCTAATTCCATATAGCATATTGCGATCAAAGAAAGTCAGAGTTAAAAATCGTGCTTGCTCTTAACTATTCTGAGGGTGTCCTTAGTTCTTTAATCTGATACTCTACTAGCTACTTGATCGTTCACATCTTCTCAATCAAATTCCGTTGGACTGAAGAGCTGATTCAGTGCTATTGTCAAGAAAGAAAAATCTCTCCTTACGTTGACTATGATACATCAAATTTCTAAAGCCTCCTCATTTCCACGACTTAAGGCATAGACTTCTTACAAGGACGCTTTGCAGACTTCACAATGTCTAATACTGGTTTTCCATCATGACTTTTGCGACATTGTTTCAAACCTGCAACAATCATTATCCCATCCAGTCTTGACTCCTCAAAGCATTATACTGCAATACATTTTGAGCAATTATGCCAAGATTAGATGCCAAGGTTCGTTAATAAAAACATAATGACACGAATTCTTCAAATGATACGCATTAGGACTCATTGAGCAAAAAACACATCTTTTTTAGAGAAGAATGGTCTTAATGGGGCAAAAAACACAAAATGTATGTAATCAAAAAATTGAGTAAAAGTAATTGTAACAAGTAACGCCATTACATTTTTTTCGAGTAACGGTTGTGTAACGAATTACTATTTTTGACCAAAGTAACTGTAACTGTAATTCATATATTGAGGAACAACTAATCTTCAGTTCTTGAGTTCTTCTTGGCTCTGGACTTTTTTATCGCACCAGATCTGATAATGAACGCAAGACATAATGCCCTGTCAAAATAGCATTTAATAAGGACCTGGAGTTGTGCTTAATTTCGGCAAATAAATGTTAATAATCTCAGCTCAGTTCAGTTGAGACTTCAATTTGATTGCTGAAAATGTCTGACAAGATGACCAAAACGAAAAATCAAAATTGAATGTACCCCGATTTATACCTTTTTGTTCAGCTTCTAGCATTTTGTAAGAATTTATACCAATTTCCAATGATTGATATGTCGATAAAATCTTCCAAGAACACATTACGATTGCTTATTATTGAAGTGCCTGTTCTATTCGTGATATACCATACCTACTCGTACTAACCTGATACATATGTTCTGATCTTGATTGGCCAAGTGAATTCCGTTGACATAATTATACGTTTGAATGGCTCCTTCATCGTTGCCAAAGAAATACTGCGTGCAGCCCTCTGGCGCGAGATTTTTCGAGTCGCAAGAATATTGGGTCACCTAAAATGAAACTTAACACATTAGCGTGGTGAAAAGTATCATTACCCTAATTGAATACCTTTATGCTCCATTGGCGATCGGCGATCCCTGTGCCTTGCCCTTGCTGACCCAATTCAAATGTCAAGTCGTTGCAAGCATCAGCAGCATCCACATACACTAGAAAAAGTAATACAATTTGGTTTTGGAATCACAATCACAAGCAACCTCACAAATACAGAGATTATAATGCTGTTTGAAGCTTCAACAGAAATATCCGAAATATCTTGCAATTTTCTAGCGTGCCAAGTTATAAGGAAAATCATCGATCTATTTCCGTATGTAACTCATTCTCAAATTAGAGACAAAGCACTTTGAATCCAGTAGTTGTGGGTAGCCTTCAAAGAAAGCTGGATTGAATCCAAGGTAGAATTATGGCCTCCATTGAGACAGATCAGTTGAAAAAAAGGAGAGTAGAGTAGTGCAAGAGGTGAGGTCTAATCCGAAGGCGTTTTTCTCTTATGCATACTCTAAGAGAAAAATCAAACACCCTGTAGGGCCCTTTGAGGTTGATGGGGAAGCCATAGACAATGTAGAGACTATGGCCAACATACTTGGAGATCAGTTCTCTAGTGTGTTTTCAACTCCAGTGACTTTAGGAGTAACAGCCCTTTGCTCTATTGATGAGTTTGTTGGGCCTGGCAAGGCTTGTCAAGTTGAGCATTTAGATGATCTTGAAGTCACTGGGAACATCACAGGAATGAGAGAGCTCTCGTATTGGGAGAGGCAAAAAAGTTGGGGGCTGTCCAGTGTTCAGAGAAGGGACGAAAAGTATCTGATACTGTACGTCTTCAAAAGTATCCATGAGCTTTGTCCCAACCCAGTATTTAGGGTCAATTGTAGTGACCATGGAGCCTTAACGTGCGTTTTGAGAGCACCTACAAGTCCTCGAGAATCCAGGCTAGTTCGAACTGTTATTTATTAACAAGGTATTCTTGAATTACATAAAAAAAAAACCAAAAGCATACCTAGGTACCCCTTAAAATTAAATAAAGATATGATAGATTGACTCATCTACACCTCAAAACAAATCTATTCTCGCTTTTTTTGCCTTTTTCTCACATTTTTCGACTCTTTTTAAACTTTTTTCGTCTTCTTTTACCAACAGGTACAAGGAATGTAATCCCGGTATAACTCCAATGAAAAGCCATAACTCGTTTAGTTGTTAACTAGTAAGCTTTCCAATATTTGGTCTACCTATGAGCTTGAATCTCAAATTCAACACCCTGTTTTCTGTAGAGGAAAGTTGGCCAAAAAAAGGGAGCCAAAGTTGAGTTATACACCCTCATCATGGGTTTGATCCCCAAACCATTTAGTGAACGAAAACGCTCTAAAGAATAACACTAGGCCCAATAAGAGAATCAATTTCATACCATAATATCCGTATAAATTAAAAAAAATCTTAATGTCAAGGATTGCAAGAAAGAAATCTGTGCTTGGAAATAAAATAGCCACTAACTTACTAACTTGCCACTAACTTTTCGATTCTTCACCTTTTTCACTTTTGGTCAACGTTAAAAAATATTTCTACCAGAAATTTCGACGTATACTTAAAATGCTACACGACAGATGCTTTTTATCTTTTTATTGAGCCTATAATTATTTTGTTTCTTTTTCGGGGTTCGGTTTTCTCGGGATTTTCTAACCGCTACCGGGAATGTAATCCTCAGCACTATTAGAATGAGAGGTTATATTTCGTCTATTTATTACCATCAATCTTTATATGATATTTGGTCTACCAACGAATTTGAGTTGGCAGACAGAGCTAGTCCTTGAATGTAGGGTTGATCTGGAATGCTATCTAAAAGTTTGCCCAAGTCTGACTTTAAAGATGCAACCGGATCAACAAGGCCTACGTATTCATTACGAATATTAGAGAGAAGCAAATTAAACAATGAAGGAGCCCGAGAAAGAAGAGAAGTGGACTTCATTATTCGAATTCGCGTGGAGTCTCGAGGACTTGTAGTAGGTGCTCTCAAAACGCACATTAAGCCTCTGCGGTCACTAGGATTGACCCTAAATCCTGGGTGGGACAAAGCTCATGGATGCTTTTGAAGACGTACAGTACCAGATACCTTTCGTCCCTTCTCTGAACACTGGACAGCCCCCAACGTTTTTAGTCTCTTTCCAATACGAAAGCTCTCTCATTCCTGTGATGCTCCTAGTGAATTTTTTGGGGGCTTTTTCGATCTTTTCAAACCTGCTGAGCTCATTGAAGCCCAAATGGGTGAAGCATATTCAAGATGTGGCTGAATAATCGACTTATACAGAGTTAGCATCATGATGCTATCTCTGCACCTAAACAAGAGATACTTTTTAAACCACACATTTGAAAAGCTTTACCCACCTTCAACTAGATATGCTCATCGAACTTTCCATTATTTTGGAGGACTGCACCTAGATCTTTCATACATGAGACTTGCTCAATATCGTTACCTCCATTAACTATGAGTGGAGTATTCAAAGGAGTTGACCCAAAGGTCATTGAGCGGAATTTCATTCCTTTCAGGGTCATATTACTCTTAGTAACCCAAGAATAGACTATTTCTAGATCCTTTGCAAGGCTAGTGGAGTCTTGGCCATTCCTACCAGAAACTAACTTTGTATCGTCAGCCTAAGAAGAGAGACTGGCATTAATCCTAAGCTTTTGAACGGGGCAACGAATGTTATTAAAAGGAGGGGCCCTAAGATGGAGCCCCGAGGGACACTTAATATCTTGTATGTCACTAAGTAACTCTTCAACCTTAATAATTTGCATCCTATCCTGAATGAAGCTTCTCATCCAATCGAGAACCTACCTTAGATCCCAATGTCATGAAGTTCATGAAGTCTATTCAACAAAAGGCAATGATTTACTTTATTAAAGGCATTGGTAAAATCAAGATAGACAACATCAGCTGACTCGTGTCTCTCAAGTTCCATGATCTTCTCAAGCACCTTCGGAATATTCGAAGTCAGAGAATTCGGCTTGTAGTTACTGGGGAGCGACTTATCTCCCCTCGAAAAATCGGAACAACGTGAACTAACTATAGTGAAGAGCGAAACTTACCCTGATACAAGATGCAACGCATCAAGTACGAGAAAATAGGAAAATAGGTTGCTTCACCTCTTTTGACTGATTGACCTGACGTTGACAAATAAAACCTCCCATGATGCTGTTTTTGAGTTACAAGGGATAAAATGGTTGTTTTTATTGTTGTTGACTTGACAATGTCCCTTTATATTTTGACCCAAATGAAAAGGCAGTTAATTCTGTTTTCTGAAATAACGAAAGTAAAATATTTTCTATGAACTCAGAGTAACTCTTATAATTGTAAAACAGCCCTTTACAAGGAAGCTTTCAAAATAATTGATGTTTTGAATAGGCTGGAGATACATTTTCTTCAACAATGAATGGAAATTGTTGGAAAGCCATTATAAACTCGACGAAGCCGTTCTGATCCAGTTTCAACCTGCGAATGGCATCTTCGCATTTCGATGCTAAGCTTTCGTTTAGGGCCCAAAGATGGTGGATGAGTGACACGAGTCTTGTGTAGTAAAAAACTTAACTTTTCATTTCTTTTTCTTTTACTCATCAAGCCCAATTCTGTGGTTATGAGATGTACTGTACAATGTTAGTTGTTAAAACTGAGCAATACAGTACCTTAAAATTTACTGGCACCTCAATAGCCCATACCCTAGTTTCAACTCAAATATGCTTAAAATGACGACTTTTTTAGAATCTACATCCAAAATCTTTGAGGACGATCCGTGTTTTACACGATGTATCTCATTCAGTTAAAGAGGGATTGTAGCGTTAGACTGACCAATTGTCAGACACACCCCACATGAAGTGCTGTCAATAGTGATCCAAGGTTAAACTTCTTACTGTGTTCTCCACTATTGGTACCACAAATGGTAGGAGGCGCACATCCGTTGGGATCTCCAACGCTAAATATATCGGTGAGACACCGAGTTTGACTGGAGACTGGTTGGCCCGCCCCACTAATTTGTCCCGATGTGGCCATTCCAATCACGTCGGCCGATGTTGATGGTCCACTGATGACAAACATATCAAAGTCCAATCGGAGCTAGAAAAAGAACCAGAAAGCCGTTGGTTGTGGTTGTACTGAAGGTCCAATCTGAGATGGGAGTCTACTCAACCTGACAAATGTTATCTCCACATGGACAAATCGTGGCTCGACAACCTCCAATTTCGGAGCCGGCAGATTCAAAGTAGGTGCAGTTCTCATTTGAGGTGGCTCCGCAGTTGATAGTAACTACAATGAAAATGAAATTCAGACTTGTATGTGTCTCTTACACTCGCCAATGAATCCTTACATGTACAACAAACTCCATATCCTTGGGCACATGTTCCTCCGGAGCTGCCTCTTCGAGAGTTGCACTCTTCATTGGTGTAGCATGTTCCATTTTTACCTGCGTTTCCAACGCATGGGTCATTCGGGAACCTAAAACCAAGCAAATTCAAGCCAACTTCGAAGTATGGAAGAGACGTCGGAACCTTGTCCATTTAAAAGCACATTTGTTTGTCATTTGCTGCAAAGCTTAATCAAGCAACTTCTTTCATATGAGAGTTACTACCCAACTAATGCTTCTACAAACGAAACAAAACAAACTTAACCAATGGAAAAGCCCCAGCGCTTGCCTAGTTTTTTCGATTTATGGCCATAACATAACCAGGTAGTGTACTATTTTAAAAAGACAGAAGCACTTCAGAAAAATATCTATTTTAAGTCTTCTCTTGTGACTAATTGGAAATAAACTCTTCTCTGGACAACAAACTAAATCAAATCATGTCAAAATTGAAATAAGACTTGAATGTCTGGATATTGGTGAAGAGAAGGTAAAATGATGAAATGAGACAGGCCTTTCTTGACTTACGTGATAATTTGAAAGAGTGAGACTAAAAATAAACAAAGTCACATTTAACAACGAATCCATAAGCACTAATACTGAACTTACAGAGACGTTTGTTTCGAGGGGACTCAACCTCACTACAGAGTCCAAAGTTGGAGACGCTACAAAGCGATAGAAACCAAAGTATCTGAACCAACTCTCGGAGTTTATTACCCATCTTGAGCGTTCTGGGATCTCTGTTTGGAAAGATGGTCAAAATGGAACTGATATTGAAGGTCTTTCGCATTGCTCTTCTCATTGTCCGGGTTATTAATAACTCGGTCTGTCGGTTCAAAAAAATCCCACGTTGCGAGAGCAATGCCAATGAATCAAGATTGAACAAATAGGTCTACTGGAAATTCCCACTGGGAGATTGAGTTTGGGCACGAAACTGTAATTATTTGCCTGTCAGGCATTTGAGCAACAACACTTTCGGTTGGACCAAAGCCAATGAAAAGCAATAAATCCTGTTGACGGATGTGCGAAACATTTATATATATGTGCCTGGTTTCAATTTGCGGACATAAACGCCTTTCAAATTGGTGGGTTTTGTGGACAAATGTCTATTTCCCGTGTTATTATCAAATCTCTAAATACTGTGAAACGAAACCTGACCAGACAATTCTTTGCAGGCAAAATCATTTTCAAGGAGGATTATAAATCTACAGTCTGAACGCAATGACAAGCGTGACCTAGAGCATAGACCTTGGAACTTTTGCGAGTGTTGTCACGGTGCAACCTTTGAATTAAACTTTTGTTTTGTTGTTGGTGCTCCAATTATTTTCTATTTAAGCTATAACACATTTTACCTTTAATGCCTAGATCATTGGTTTTATCATACCAGAGTTCTTGCCTCTGGGCATTAGGAAGTTTGTTTCTTGCCAAAATCCTAGTTTTTTGTACTGATGGGGACCAAATTAACAATCACGGGAGGTTGCAACTAGGGCTGCCAATTTACATTTTCAATGGCAAATGATTGGAATCGGCTGGTGCTTTCATTTACCAAGTTTCCTGGCAACCTTGAATGCTTTTTAACTCTCTGCGAGATGCAAGTCTCATTGGATATAAATAGATTAGGGGTCCATTCTGGATTTGAAATATGATTTGATCCCATCACTAGTTGTTTGCTCATACTTCAGGCAGACAGACTTTAGATATTACGTAACTTTAGCTGCTATTTTTGTTGCTTATCCGCTTAACCCCTTCCAAGAACCAATTAAATTCTGCGTCGACCGAAATTCTCAACTCACATTGGTTGAGGCATAAGGCAAAGCGGTCAAGGGGATAAGCCACGAAAATATCTGCTTTTGAGGTAAAAGAACACATTAGATCCCAAATCATCACTGCATCCTCGACCTCACACTAAACAAAGTAAACTATAATAAAGTATGTCTTTGAAGGTTTAGTTGATTCCAGTCTTTTCTTGCGGCCAGAGACAAAAAGAGTTCCATGAGCAGTTTGGCCTGTAACAGGCGCATGGGACTTGTTTGGGCCGATACTTGCTTGTCTTCTTTTTTTGCACAACCAAGGCCTAAATCATGAATGTTATAGGTTTGAATAAAAAAATGCTCCCATTCTACCAAATAGGTCACCAGAGCCCAGGTTTTTAAAGCCGAGGAGTGAATCTTAGATCGAGAAGAAGTCGTACTATGCTGCATAAGACCAATGGCGGCAGAAATATAATGGAATCAACTAAATCATAGAAGAATAAAAATCGAGTTTGGTGTTTTTTACTGCAGCTGAATCGGTAACCAGTGGACAGTGCAACTCTAGCTGATGGAAAGCAGGCAGCGCCTCTACAATCAGAAACTATACCATACCAGCCGCTCAGCTGACATTAATTCGCTCTGAAAACTAGACAATCTGGCTTGCTCTCATTGCACTCTCTAGGAGTTGCTTCCTCTATGGCTAAATTATCACTTTCATCCCTCATTATATCTCGAGAAATAGTCGAGAAAGTGGAAAAATGGCTTTAAAAAAATATTAAAAAACGGAAATTTGGCACAATTTTTTCGCTAAATAAGGCCCAAAACAATTAACCGTTTCATTTTTCAGGTTTTGACCTTATTTGTGAAGTCTAGTAATAACTTTTTCAAATCCACAGGTTTTTCAATCAACGTATTACTGAGCTCTAAAACAAGCCTGTTGCTTTCAGGAATGCTTTTGGGATAAATATCAGTATCAAAGTTTTTCTTTTGAAAAAAATCGTAACGATGTTTTCTTCTGTTACATTTTTGGTTGACAGATTGGGGAATCTTGTCATGAAAGTTAAAATCCATTGATTGATTAGTTTCATGTAATACCATTTGAAATCGTTTAACACCCGGCCAATTTTTCCCCTTAAAATGATGCGGATCACGTAATCACTAATTGAACTATATTTTTCCAATCTCAAAGTAATATGACTATCCCCAAAAAGAAAATCGTTATACTTTTTAAGGCGTTGTAAAGAACTTTTGAATATGTACTCAATCTACCAAGGCACCTCCATTTTAAAAAGTTGGCTTGGAGAAAACCTGTCTTGCAACGACCATGGGACCATATTTTTGAAGGAGAGCAAATTATTGAATCTACATTGAATCTCTTTCTTCTAATTTTCCATTTGCTGAATAATTATTTTAGGTAGAAAAAGAATCCATTGTAACTCACTCCTCTGAAACATCTTTCCAGATGCTATTTTTGAACTCAACCTAGTTCTTCAAAATCAACATGTAGGGTTAAAATCAAGGAATATATCGAACTCCTAGATTCACCATCTGCGATGTGACAACTGATCTGAAATATCCATGAATATCCATGGGAAATATGGCTCTCTCTAATCGTTCGTTTGTCTCGCTCAAAACACCCGAGCACGACAATCTGCCTCTTGTGAACGGACGGTTAATTTATGGCCCTCATTCGTGCCAATGTTGTCAAGATTTATTTACCTGTGTGTTCATTCTAATCCATGTATTGCTTTAAAGATCTCCAACGTAGAGGCTATAAATTCTTTTCCAACTTTTACAGCTGTGGAAGTAATCTATCTTTCAAATTTCAACTCTTTGCGTGCTTGTTGTCTTTATTTCTCCACGAATTCTCTCAAAGAACGTCTCAAGTCATGGATAAGGAACGTTGATATTGAATACAATGTCATTTAAGGTATGCAAGCTCGGGCTTATTAGTAAAATTAGGATTGCTGTATACTATGCAACAAAGTGCTACAGTGCAAGATGAAATTATCATCTTATCCTGAACAAAGTTGTTTTTTTTTGGTGAAGCGTGATCATTTTTTCATGTAAAAAGCAACCAAACCTGAAATTAGACAGTGAAAGCATTTTCATTGTTTTTCTTTTTCATTTTATTGAGGATGTAGTAATGGAAAAAAGTGGAGATTTTAATTTGGAGTGAAACATCCTTTTTTTTGGTTTGGTTTTTCACGGGCTTTTCTAACCGCTACAGGGAATGTTATCCCCAGTACTATTGAAATGAAAGGTTATAATTCGTCTCTTTATTACCTTTCAATTTTTATATGATATTTGGTCTACCAACAAAATTAAGTTGGCAGACCGAGCTAGTCCTTGAATGTAGGGTTGATCTGGTATGCTATCTAAAAATTTGTCCAAGTCTGACTTGAAAGATGTTACCGGATCAACAAGGCCTAGGCCTACGTATTCCCTAGAATATTAGAGGGAAGCAAATTAAACAATGAAGGAGCCCGAGAAAGAAGAGATGTGGACTTCATTGTTCGAACTAGCCTGGATTCTTCGAAGACTTGAAGGTGCTCTCAAAACGCACATTAAGCCTCTACGGTCATTTGAATGACCCTAAATCCTGGGTTGGGACAAAGCTCATGAATGCTTCTGAAGACGTACATTATCCGATACCTTTTGTACCTTCTCTGAACACTGTACAGTCCCAACTTTTTTAGCCTCTCCCAATACGAGAGCTCTCAATCTTGTGATGTTCCTAGTGAAACATCTTTGGACTTGCTCGACCTTTTGCAACCCTGCTGAACTCATTGGAGCCCAAATGGGTGAGGCATATCAAGATGTGGTTGGACAATCGACTTGTACAGAGTTAGCATCGTGATGCTATCTCTGGACTTAAACATGCGATATATCCAACCACACATTTGAAAAGCTTTACCCACCTTCAACTGGATATGCTCATCGAACTTTCCATTATTTTGGAGGACTAACACTAGATCTTTCATAGATGAGACCTGCTCAATATCTTTACCTCCATTATCTACGAGTGGAGTATTTAAAGGAGTTGACCAAATGTCATTGAGCGGAATTTCATTCCGTTCAGGGCCATATTATCTCTCAGTTACCCAAGAGTAGATTCGATTTAAGTCCTTTGCAAGGCTACTGGAATCTTGGACATTCCTACCAGAAACCTACTTGTATCGTCAGCATAGAAGGTAGAGACCGATAGCTTGAACTTTCTTCGAATCTTGTACAAAAGTCAAGCTTCTATTGTGTAGTAAGTCAAAGAGTGTTGTTGAAATTGGAGGGTGTCCAC
>NC_081451.1:7828247-7828529 GCF_007210705.1 Tigriopus californicus
TTAGGCTGAACAAAGCATAAACTAAATTTGTCATATATTTCCAATTACCGACTTGGTTTAAACGAGCAGCATTCTGATCTTGAGCCAAGATCTTAGTAAAGTGACGGAATTACACCAAAAATAACATTTTTTCGAATTTTGTAGCTCAACTCACTCGATAGTTGCAAATTCAATAGTATCACGGTGCGAATTAGCAGTGATGTCTGTTTAAATTCTCCCTCCACTAAATGCCCAAAATCAGGGTGCCGCCCCACATTTTTCCTTGAATTTTCTTTATTGAAT
>NC_081451.1:7828565-7828775 GCF_007210705.1 Tigriopus californicus
AAGGAATGTCGTTCAAGTGAAGTAAAATTTCGTATACTATATCTTATTGCTACGATCAGGCCCTTCATTTTTCAGCTGATTTGATGTCGCTTAGACTTTTGACCTAGAGATAACAACCAGATTCAACATAGAGATACATGTTTACAGGCAAAATACAAAATTCAAAGCAATTTAGGTTCAGATTTAAAAAGTATAAAAAGTAAAGGAAAT
>NC_081451.1:7828811-7829223 GCF_007210705.1 Tigriopus californicus
GTATTTGAATCAGTTGAAACATTCCAATCGAAAGCGAAGGGCTAGTTTCAAACAAAAAAATTACTTACGCCTTTTTAGGTAAATGTTAAAAAAATAGTTAACCTAATGAAATGTGGGTTTCAAGTCAATTTTTGTGTACACCACACACCCATTATCCATCTGATTCTCAAACGTAGTCATCTGTTGTTAGATAACTACATTCTTCCAATTCATTTTTGGAAGTAAAAGCCCGGGAATAAAAATTCAGAATTCCACTTCCAATTGAAGAATGGTCGCATGAGATGTGCCTAGTTCTGCTGTACCGTACATCCGCCTTGAGTGCTGTAGTCGGGTCCGTCGGGTCGAATCGGGATCCGCTCCTCGGTCTCGGGGATGGGCGTGAAGCAGCTAAAGTAGTCGTACTTCAGAGAGA
>NC_081451.1:7830223-7871769 GCF_007210705.1 Tigriopus californicus
GTGGGGCAAGGAATATTAGGGAGGAGAGTTTTTATAGGAATAGGGGTGGATTGGGTATTTGAAGGAAGAGGAGGGAGTTGGGAGAGAGGGTCGGAAGTAGGAGGAGAGAGAGGGAGGAAGCTAAATGGGTTAAGGAAGGGGGGTGGGATTAGGTTTAGGAATAGGGTCAGCTCTAAAACTACGAAACTGAGCTATCCTAATTCTCGGCTTTCTTTGCGGCCCTTCTACGGGAGGGAGGAAGCTAAATGGGTTAAGGAAGGGGGGTGGGGTAGGATTAGGTTTAGGAATAGGGTCAGCTCTAAAACTACGAAACTGAGCTATCCTAATTCTCGGCTTTCTTTGCGTCCCTTCTACGTGAACGGAGGTACACCGTACATTAAATCATGTCTTAAGTCTCATGGACTGACGGCACATGTATGGGTGGAAAAACGGACAATCTACCTTTGAACATCCCTTCTTACTATTGTACTTCTCAAGGCCAAACTTGAGAAGTTTTTGACACCATTTAGGGTGGTCAAACTGACAGCCTTTTCCTTCTTCAGGACAAGGCTGCTTTCGATAAACAGGACAGACTATTTTCTCTACAACTGTCTTTTCCTGCGCTTTTTCAAGAGGAGATACTACTTCAACTTCTACGTTGGTCAAATTAGTCGACTTCTCAACTCCTGGGTGAGCCTGTTCTTCAAGCAGCACCCTGGTTTCATTGACCCAAGCAACTAAAGCCTCTATAATAAACGGCTTATTGACTATGGAAGGATCCTTTCCAGCTAAGACCAGGTCCAAACATTGTCTAGCCTCTTTGCTGACTTTTCCTAAAATAGCTTCCATCATGAATGCAGGAGGAACTATCTATTAGTAACAAAATCAACAGGCCAAGAAAAAGAGAAGAAAAGAACTAAAGAAGCTGTGCAATCTTGTCCTGAGATACAGGACAACAGAGCAAAATAGGAATGAAATACTTCACATCAAACTAACATACAAATCAAAGATGGAGATAGTAAACAAGAAGTAAGTGACAGAGAAAAGCAAGGAATCAAGAACATATGTAAACTAGGACATCAACAAGAAAACACAGAAATAAACTCAACTAACTGGTCGAACACAAAATAAATCAATACAGTAATGAACAATAAATTCTAACTCTAAAGGACCAATACAATCAAACTGAAGAACTACACATAACGATTTGGAACTAGAAAAACTACACTACAAATCAGAAAGAAACTGCTAAAGCTAGACATAAACATAAATGAGCAATAAACTTATTAGGTTTTAAAGTAATTACGTCTTACCAAAGAGCCGTGAAAAACCAAACCTAATTGAGTGAATGAATGGCAATTCCCATTCATTCACCCACACACAAACACCACGAACACTACACGTGCACAGCAACCAAGGAGCAACAGAGGAAGTCACAACTTGGTTCGAAATTCCTGGGAGATAAGAACGAGAGCAAACTAAATGCGTCTGTTCTCAGCGAGCTCCAGGAATGTTTGTTTTCTATTTATAATCACATGATAATAAAAGTTTAGCTTTTTCTGTAGTATATCATGAACGTCAAGTAAATCTATTTCATTTAGAATGAGTTTTTATGACCATAAATTCATGTCGTATTTCTCCATCTCTGCTACATAATCTTGTTTGTAGCTGAAAAGTTGTCAACTCAAACTGGCCTAGCTTTCGTCCAATACTCTTGTTAGCTTTATTCAAAAAAGGAGATAGTTATTGAATGGCCTAAAAAGCCAAATGAAATCTCACTTTCTATGTTGAAATTTTCAAGCCCACTGGTCCTTGGCAAATTTCTTGACGTGGTGAACGTTAAGTACTGAACCTGGTTTTGATGCCCTCACGCAACTTCATCATTTGGTTCGAAAATTGAAGAGCACAATAAAATATCCCCTTGTCCACTTTCCCATAAGTCCAGAGCGCAATGCCTTCTTTGAACTATTCGGCTCACTCTCTACATGGTTGAGAGGTTATACTATCTGGCTCAGGATGTACTTCCAGCCGAATTGTCATTCTCGTCCACTCTTTCAGTTTGTCTCCATCCTTTGAGACGAGCACTGGAACATCTAGAATTGCCGACCATGTACCTGCTTGATTATGTCCAATTCAGTTTGTTTCTACTTTTGGTTGCCTGCTTTGCAGCCGCTCAAGAAAATAAGACTTCTACTCGGCAAGGAAAAGGTAAAGTGCATTCTGATCGCCTTATTTAGAGCAAGATAATTGCAGTGGACAACTCATCAATCAGCGGTTCTGCAATGCTTGTGGTTTCACATGGGATTGATTGAAAAGTCAACTTTGAATATTTCAACTTCAACGATTTGGGCAAGGTTTCCTGATAATAAGACATTTTTCAACCAATGGTTTATGAGTGTTTTTTAACTTCGAAAAAAACACTAATGTCTAACTTTCTAGCCGCATGTTAATAAATATGTGGCATTAGCTTGTCCTTTGCAAGTAAGGGTGACTTTGTTTGCTAGAAACCAAATTGCAAATTTTCAACATTTGATCAAACATGACTTTTATGCACAGTTGAAAATATGAAAATATCCTTGCCAGTGACTTCAACGTTTTTCTGAAGTGAAAAACCAAAATATGCAGGTACTCCAGAATTTTTTTTTGATATCCTGTGGTTCTTTTTTGCGGACTTCCTTTACGCTACTGGGCATGAAACTACCCGTAGTTCAAGACGAAAAAAGTATTCAAATAAGTCCGGTATCAGTCCATTAACTAGTGGATTTACTTCAATAACTTTCGCCAAACCCTTAAGATGGGCTGAAGTATTGTAGTAGTGAAAGTATTCATGAACCTAATCGAAGCAGGCGGAATCAATCCAGTGATCCCATGATGCAAATTAATGATGCAATAAACCATTCGTTGTTATGATATATTCAACTGACTTTCACTTTTATGTTCTTAACGATGAGGCATTCTTAGTTTTTTAATTGAAAGATCACAAATTCCAGTACCTATTTCAGCTAAACAATGATTCCTTTTTCAGTTTTCAGCCTCTTTAATATAGTTCAATTCAACAATGACGGTTGCCGAAGCAGCAGCACCTTCTCCAGGTAATATGTTTGTATTTAGTTCGACATTGATGAACTTACAAGCCAGTTCATGTTTGGGTAATATTTCTGGTAAAGGTTTTCACATCTTTGACTTGTTGACCTATTCCATCTTGCGTGATGATAATTTGATATGAAAAGCCTTTACTATCTTGTTTTAGTGGCAACACTGGATCCACTCGACGCAATGGAACCTGTTTTACCAGTTCAGAATGTTCCTCAAAAGGAGGATCGCCAGCCGGAAACTGTGCATCAGGGTAAGGTTTTTGATCGTAGTAACCTGAATTTGTCATTGACCACGGCATGTCAATGACATTTTTCGATTGTTTTCTAATAGTGATAACTTAGTTTTTCATCCCATTTTCTTCTGCAAAAACTTAATCTAATTATCTAATGTTGAAGATCAAGAAAAGTGCATGGTTGTCCAACAATTCCAAAATACAGGTTTCTCTCTTGATTGTGGTTACCCGAAATGAGTATGATATGTACATCTAGCTTATTATTGAGTTCAACAGGAACAAGAAGACTTGAAAGGCTTCATGTACAGGTGCACCAAATTCAAAGTATTTCTGGTGTGCAGTTTTGGAAATGCCATATCAAGTTGTGAAATGCCAAAGTTTATTGTTCTTGTTGAAGTTGCTAATGCGCTAGAAGTGTGTTCAATTATGACAGCCCTTGCATTTCAAGTTTAGACCTTCAATAACATTGATGAAAATACTTAACAACAAATATCGCGGGAGATGTTGAAGACACCATTTCACTTGGGGTTCATGATATAGTGCTTAACCACAGCGGATCCTTGTAGATTTGGCATTTGTTGCGTATTTTTTGTGTCCAACTCCGGGGATACCATCACGCAGAACTGCACTTACTTGAGGAACCCCAACTTCCCCAACACCCTCACCGATACCAGTAGTTTGAGCTACACCGTTCGCAAGTGCGACTCAAGTATGTAAAACGACAATTCGACCAAACTGAATCTAGCACTCCGAAAGCAAGAAGAGGTAAGTGAGTTTTACTAACTATCTATTCCTTTTAGGAGTTTGTATGCTGCGCTTGGATTTCGAGTCCTTCACATTGTTGGGAACGGGAAATTCAATTGAAAACGATGGAGCTGGAGAAGAGGGTGGCCGATGTCTCGACGAGTTTACAGCCACGGTATTAGTGTTTGAATCTATTTTTACTTTGAGAGCTTTTCTATGGTTTTAATTCACGCTATCTTCTTTAGTCAAATAGTGGCTTCCGAGCTCCAATTATTTGTGGTTTAAATACAGGGCAACACAGTGAGTGACAAATTTGAGTATTTGCATGCAATTGTACTTTATGAGAAATTTTTCAAAACATTTGCAATGTAGTTTAAAGATCCAAAGCAAAAGTAACATGAAAAAAGCAAAATGTAAACCTAAAATACATTAAAGAGTTATTTTACAGTACCTACGTACTGCCTTACACGCAAACAGTTTTTTTTTTCATTTCAAAGCAAGCCCTCATTTTTGGTTACAATTTTACTTTGAGAAATCTCCTCTCAGGATAACCATCGTCGCCTTTTACAAACTCATTTTTTAGTGTATGTGGATATGGGTTGTTTGGCATCGGACACGGCCTCATTGGATTTTAACTTTGACGCACAAACTTCAGCTCGAATGTGGGAAATAAAAGTCACTCAAATCCCTTGTAATACAGCCGGACAGTAAGATCGAATGTTTATTCATCTTCATATTCAACCTCATAAACCTGTCAGTTGTCCCTATACAGGGTGTCCCAAAAGCCTTTACTGCGTCCAAAGCGATGGAGAATCAGACACACCTATTTCAACTCAAAGGTAAAATCTCTCGAAAAAGTGCTTACAAATGATGCAGACACCCGCCTAACAGACATGTTTTTTCACATTGATCTGCAAAATTGTTCTGCTCAGACAAAAAACATGAAGTTCGACTCTTTGATTCCTGCAATCTCAAGCATATTTGAAATTTGTAAGATTTTCGAGTTTTGCCAAAGAATTTTTTTTTTAAATAAATTTAATCCCCAAACCCATATTTCCGAATATAAGTTGAATGGTAAAAGTTCCAAGAGATTGTAATCTATCTATTCAACCAATTTCAAGCTTGATGCATTTTCTTCTGCTTTGAATTTGATTTAGACTATTTTGATTGCTTGGTAAGACCAAAAACCACACTATAGATACATGAATAATTGATTTGCCATCGTCAACCAGTGCTGTTAATCGGTGATCGGTGATTTCCCACTTTTGTGCATCTTAGCAGTCCTGATTGCTTGGCAGTTGATTCATCTGATAAATTTCCCAACAGCCTCATAACGAGATAAAATTCAAGAAATGCTACGGTTTTTGAACATGCTTGCAATGATGAAAAACAACAAATTTATTTTTTTGTCGTCACAGAACAATTTTGCGGATGAATGCGAATAAAAACATTCCTTTGGGTCAGGTTGGTGTCTACATAATTTAAGAATACATTTTTGAGAGTTTTTTTTCCATCGGCTTGAAATAGTTGCGGTTTTGCATTGCTTCGGAACCGACAAAGGCTTCTGGGGCACCCTGTAAAACGTCATGTTTTTCGTTTTAGCCCCACGGCGTCAGGGTGCCTTCAATATCACGTTGGACTAACGGGAAGATTGACCACCTTCAACTTCATTCCCACCAACGACAACCATTTGCGAAATCAACAGTACTACTCTACCCACTTGAAACGTGAATCAAGCGTGGCGTCTTAAATGTGCGATTTTCTTCCTTTACAGATACTCCATTTGCATCCGACAGGAATCCGGAATGTGTTGTATTCAGTACTCGGAATGCGAGGATGCCAATTCGTTTACCTTGGACCAAAAAAATGACAACAAAGGTTTTGTCGACAACATGTGCACCAAAGATTACGTTGGAATTGAGGGTAGGTTGAAACGTGACAACTCGACTTGGCAGACAATAGGCAGGGCGTTAGTCATTCCTCAATAAAAGGAACGGATTAAAGTTATAATTACTTTGGTCAAAAAGAGTAATACGTTACATAACTGTTGCTCGTTACAATTACTTTATAATAATTACTTAATAAACCAATGAAAATACAACAAGATTTTTATCATCAAGGCATTTTTTCTTGTTAAAAGTAAACACAATTTTCAGCTCTGATCTTCTTTCCTCAAAGGACATATGAAAATATAAAAAGTGGCAATTACTGTTAAGATTGCCTAAAAGCATCAAATTTTCTCAGTTGCCAAGAGAGAAACGAAAAATTAGATGCCACTCGGGAGTGTGAAAAAAGGAACGAGTAACAAGTAATTTTTATTTTTGGTGTTACAATTACACCACATTAAAATGTAATGTGATCATAGTTCCTTTTTCGAAAAAAGGAACTATTACTGTCAATCCGTTACTCTTTATTTCATTACTACTGCCCTGACAATAGGGCAAGTCAAGTAAAAAAATGATGGAAACCTGTCGCTGGGCACCCTGATTTGGGGCACTTCGTGGATGGAGAGATAGCTAATGAGTGGACCTCAGAAAAAGGTAGAAATAAGTAGCAGAGCAGAACAAAGAGGGTAGGAAAAAATGTAGCAAATCAGTCATAAAAAGGTGAAAAAACAGTAAAAAAATTCAACAATGGTAAAAAAATTGTAATGCTTGTTAAAAACGTGCTTAAAAGATGATATCGTATTTTCTCCTTTATTAAAAAATTATAGCAATGAAGCAAATGCATGTTTTTGTGAAATAAACAGAAAGTAAGATGTCGTAAGATTTTTTGTCAATTAAGTTAGTTTCGGATTTGGTGTGAAGTGAAGTGTCTCATTAAAAGGGTTGCTCATATTTCTGGCCATATGTCAAGTTTATTTTCAGTTTTTCAAGTCAAAACCACTGCAACAGCAACCAAAAACATAACATTTCAACTCTGCCATTTTTACAAGTGAGCTTGAAATTTTCCAGAAAGGTGCTAAAAAGGGTTTATTGTTTTCCCCAAAAAAAGACAATTTAGATAATTTGTTTGACCGAAAAAAGTAAAAACCTTGGTTGTAGGCTTTTAACTTCCCTTCTTAGGTCTACTAATAAGACAAACATCAGTTTGCTGGCACCAACAGCACATTGAATTACCAATATTCAAGTGATTTCGAATTAGTTGTGTTACAAAACTCTATGTTTGGTGTAGTTTGGTCAACGTACAATCATCTTGGCTCAATATCGGAATACTGTTTGCTTAGGCAAGCCGGTAAATTGAAAAAATATCCGCTTGGTTCGGCATGCAATTAAGTTTTGCTCCCTTATCTTGAAGATGCTTAATAAAGAATAAACGAAAAAAAGGCAGCGCCGTTGGAGGCCAATTTTTTGCGCAGAAGGAGCCATTTGGAGGCCCCTATTGTTAATATTTTTTTTCAATAATTGAGACAGGTTAAATAGGAGTTCCATGATAACTGTTAATAACAAACTATTCATATTTAACTATTTGGAGAGGTGTTAGGCTAATCTCACAAGCATTGGGGAAGCATATATCTTTACTTAAGGAGTGACAACATGCTTCAAAGCACGGGTTACTGTATTCCCTGTGTTTTTTGCAGCAAGTTGAACAATGAAGGAGCCCGAGAAAGACGAGAAGTGGACTTCATTGTTTTGATTAACCTAGATTCTTGAGGGCCATTCTTACCACATTGGCCAAAAAAATCTAAAAATAGCGGAGAATATTTTAAGATTTTTTTTACTTTTACATACAGGCAAAGAATAAGGCTCATTTGGCTAATATACCTTATGCTTTTGAGCATAAGGTAGAGGTTTGCTCACACACTATTTTCAAAAAATAAACCTTCCTCTCCGGGCCTGACGGCTTCCATGCCTAGATGTGCTCCATGAACGCTGAGGGGGTGGATATCTAGCCACGTCTCCTTGAATTGATCTATTTTATGATTTTTATCACCTTTTACTTCTTCTCCAGGAGGAGCAAGTGCGTTATGCGGAGGATCGACCAACGTGGCCACTCGGACGAGATTTTGTGGCACTGTCCTGAATGTTGTTGATGAATCAAAAATGTCTACGCCGATCTGCGGTAAGTGTTTGTCTCTGCGCCCATTGTGAAGGTAAGAGCTTACCAAATGCCAAAAAGAGCTTGCAAAACATTTCCTTAAATGCTATATAACCTGCATTCTCGCTAATTCTAATTTAACTCTGAAAAGTATCAGAGAATAATTTTCTACAACAACCGCACTTTTTGTCGGTCTAACAGCTTGGCTTGCAGTTAATCAGAAGCTGGATTCTTAGATAAGGTCGTCTCTTCTCGACTCGTTTTACGCTTCTTGGCATGGTGGTTAAATGCCACATGAAGATTCCAAGTAACTACTCTAGCACATCTTAGCAACTTTCCACCTAAAAATCATTAGGAACATTGCTTCTTTAAAGCTCAAATTAAACACTTACTTGGCTAAAAACTACCAAGATCTTTTTTGATATTTCCATCAGTACTGAAAAAGACGTTTTAACCACTTCCGCACGATCTTACGACAACAGATTGGGGAGTCCTTCAGCGGCCTCAGTGAAAAAAAATTCTCCGTTGATGTGAGGCTGTTAAATCCTGTAAAGAGTTAGTTTTGTGACAATGCCATCCACCCACTGCAGTCCATGGTCAAGGCAAGTTACATGCCAAAGCTCCGAGAAGAAGATCTTTATATCTTTGGCAAACTTTACCATGAATGGGGCAGCATCAGAAAGCAATACTCTGGGGTTGGATGCCTCAAAACGTGGGTTCAGTGAGCATAATGTGTGGTTGATAAGCTATCCAATATTGCTTCAGTTTGTATTTTCCATGACAGTGTAAGAGGCAGGCAGGCAAGGTTTTTTTCATCCGGCGATTCCAGCTCGTGTAAAATCGACGCTAAAAAGTGCTAATAAAAAGAAAAGAAAATGTAGGTCAATTCTAGTGACCGCAGAGAACACTGTTTTGAGAGCACTTTCAAGTCTTCGAGAATCCAGGCTAGTTCGAACAATGAAGTCCACATCTCTTCTTTCTCGGGCTCCTTCATTGTTTGATTTGCTTCCCTCTAATATTCGTAGGGAATACGTAGGCCTTGTTGATCCGGTTGCATCTTTCAAGTCAGACTTGGACAAATTTTTAGATAGGTTTTTCTCCGAAGGCGGGATTCGAACCCACGCCCTCTGGGGAACCATGTCGTGCCTCTATCGGGTCCATTAGACCACTCAGCTACCATATAGCGTTCCAGATCAACCCTACATTCAAGGACTAGCTCGGTCTGCCAACTCAAATTCGTTGATAAACCAAATATTAAGTAAAGATTAAAAGGTAGTAAATAGACAATTTATAGCCATGCATTTTAATAGTACTGGGGATTAAATTCCCTGTGGCGGTTAGAAAAGCCCGTGATAAACAAACAAAAAGTGGAATTCAAAGATGCTAGAATAATGCTCCTTTTTTAAGAAAAACAAATTATTCATGGTGGTCATAAAGGATTTCAGTTTCAAAACTCAATTATAATTCGTATTCTTTGACAGGATATCTTCCGGCAACTTTTTGAAATGTTACACTTTTAGAGAAAAGGGAAGATACAAGAAATTTGAAGAAAAACCTAGCAATTAAAATTGATGCAGTTGTGTTAATGCTTTTCTCCTTATTTTAAACCCTAAGACTTTAAGTGGACAATGAAGAGTGACAAAAGTTTTGTTTGAGTGAAAAATATATTTTTCAGGATTTGAACAAGATTTTTGCACAAATGAGATTAGATCATGACAATAAAATAGTTTGTTTTTTGTTGCGTGCTTCGCACTTCAGAGCCAACAGCAATAAGTGTCTTTATTCATAAAGCTCAATTGTTGTCTTTCTCTTCTATTTTGAATTTTTTAACTATTTTTTCAACTTGTGATTTGGTTTACCTCAAATGTGTGAAAGGAAATACTTTTCGGAAGACAATGAAAATAAACAAAATATGTATGTTTATTTAAATACTACATTGAAATTAACCCACACTTACATTTACTTAAGGATTGCCACTCAGCCTTCATACACGCACTGACCATTTTAATCAATTTCTTGATTTGCGCTTGCCAATCCACAGTAGTAAACAGTTTTTTAATGTTCCAAAAGTCTGGGTCCAAACAGAAATTTGGCTTTAAATTGAGAAGCGACTAGAAAAAACCATTTTGCTTGCTCAATTCAAAGTAAACATTCCAATGGAAATCACTTTGTGGTTATAGCGTATCAATTTCATGGAATAGCAAATGGATACAATGAAAGAACATTGTTAAAACCGCCCAAATTTAGTTCCCTTGTGAGATTTCTTTGCTGTTCTTCACTTTTGGTCATTTTTTCAGTGAAATAATGCTAGATAATTGCTAAAATGTCAGACAAGATTTCACAATGCTTGACCATGCAAATAATGCTAGTTTAATGCCAAAAAACAGACCGATGGTAAGAAAAAAATTATAATGCCAGCAGCCTTGAAACGATGCTATTTTTCAAAGATTAGTATCGAAAAATGCTACCAGGCCAGCCTGGTTAAAGGTATTACTTGTGGACTCTTGAGGCATCAGGGCTTCTTATTGTTTGTATTTTTCCATGGGATGTCAGGTGGCATGAACGCCTTGAACAGGTCTTTTCTATCCAATTGCATCTCAGCGCCCTCTTGGGGGCGGCCGGCCAGTGACAAGGTTCTTGGCATGCAGCTCAGATATGACATACTGCAGAATCTGCATACAACTTCTGATTGTTTGTATTTTTCCATGGGATGTCAGGTGGCATGAACGCCTTGAACAGGTCTTTTCTATCCAATTGCATCTCAGCGCCCTCTTGGGGGAGGCCGGCCAATGACAAGGTTCTTGGCATGCCGCTCAGATTTTATATACTGCAGAATCTGCATGCAACTTCTGATTGCCAGGAAAACTATTCTTACAGGATGGAACTTTTTATCATTCATTACCCTGGCATATATCGAGTACTATCTAAGCTGATCAAACCAATAGTCACCATATCCTGGTTCTTTTTGCGTCTGCTCCATGTCTCAAAAAAAGTCCTAACTACTGAATTATGATTGTTTTATGTTTGAAACATAACTGAAAAACTGAAGATTTAGAGACGATTTCTTATTTCTTAGCTTTGAATACGACAAAGTTGATTTCTTACAGATTGTAACAAACCCTTCAGAGTGGACATTTTCACTGATGACACAGCAGATGATCCGGCAAAATCATCCAGAGGTGAATATTTTATAAATTTTCAAACTGATGCCGAAACACTAATGGATGTAAACCAATTTTAGGTGTGTGTCTGGAATACACCCAAATTCCCTGCTAAGAGGTCCCATTGCTCTTAAAATACGAGACACTTCATTCAATAATGCTGACTGCAAATAAAGAAATATTGAACTATTATTAAACAATTGGCTATTTTTGAATTTCATTTGACAATAAGGTAGGAATGGCCAAGATTCCAGTAACCTTGTAAAGGACTTCCATTGAATATATTCTTGGTTCATCGGGAGTAATATGGCCCTGAACAGAATGAAATTCGCTTCGGGTCAACTCCTTTGAATACTCCACTCATAGTTAATGGAGGCAACGATATAGAGCAGGTCTCATCTATGAAAGATTTAGGTGAAGTCCTCCAAAAGGATGGAAAGTTTAATGAGCATATCCAGTTGAAAGTGAGTAAGGCTTTTCAAATGTGTGGTTGGCTAAATCGCACGTTTAAGTAAAGGGGTAGTGTCACGATGCTAACTCTGTACAAGTCTATTGTTTTAAAGTCCAAAAGTTGGGATTGTGCAGTGTTTAGAGAAGGTACAAAAGGTATCTGGTACTGTACGTCTTCAAGAGTATCCATGAGGTTTGTCCCAACCAAGGATTAAGGGTCAATTCAAGTGACCGCAGAGGCTTAATGTGCATTTTGAGAGCACCTTCAAGCCCTCGAGAATCCAGGCTAGTTCGAATAATGAAGTCCTTTTTCTCTTTTTTCTCTGACTCCTTCATTATTTAATTTGCTTCCGTTTAATATTCGTCGGAGTAGGGGGGGGGGGAGGCTGCTGTANGGGGGGGGAGGGAGGCTCTCAGTTTGAATTTCGCGCGCTTTTTCGTTTTTGTTTTTCTGCCAAAACAAAGGCTGGAAGACCTGAAAAGTGAGTGGAACACAAACAGTCGACGTTGGAGCCGACATCTTAGTATGGAGCAATTTTTTTGATAAAAAAAAACCAACCAATCTACATCATGCCTAGTTCAATTCGTTTCAATTTGCCGGCGAATTGAAACGTACAGTAATCAAATAGGAACTGTTATCCTGTTACATCTCCAAAGAGTGTTCAGTGTTTATAACGCCCTCCCTCAAAAACAAAAAGATTATGTTACTCGTTTTTCCTTCGACCCCCAAAGCGGCCTTTGTTGTTCCGTTTCTCTCGCAACAACTGACGGAAACTATTTTTCGTTGGCTCTTTGGTTTTCCTCATTTCCATGGCATGGGTAAATGTAACTAGGACAAAAATCCTCAGTGTCTCATACCAAGGACTTCTCTACACCCGGATTCCAGACAGGCTTGTTTACTTCATGATTCTGCATTCTAATCTTCTTTAGTTAAGGAAGTTAGGAAATGCTACTTTGGCAAGGCTTTTTTCCGTTTTAGGCGTTTTAGGCCTGAGTTCGCAATCGGCCATTTCCTGACTCTGACTAGTCCGGGTGTAGAGAAGTCCTTGCTCATACCCAAGGCTGCAAGGGAAACCGTCTCATCACTTGATAATAAGAGGGCTGGAGTTTTTGGCAAATACTAACTCGGTATTAATTGCTTTATTTTTTATACTGAGGCCTAAGATTCACATTCATAAAAAAGACCCTCCAGCTCTCGAGTTACAATTCATTCTATAAGAGCAATGATTGCTTCTAATTTTATTTTAAAAAGCACAAATATATGATAGGTTTGTCGGGTTACTTAAAGCGCGAGCTTCTAAAATGCTGATAGAAAACCTTTTTTTTTACTTTTCGGAAACTTTATTTTGCGGATGAAATCATGTCGGCACCTTATTGTACCGGACGCTTTATTTTTGCTTTAGCCTATTGTCTATTGTAGTCACTTTAACGCATTAAGATAGTTGTCATGTTTTTAACCGTTGGTAGACAAAAAATGTTTTGTGCATTCACTCTTTGATGTCAAATTCAAGCAGAAGGCAGCCGCTGAAAACCAGTCTGAGTTTTCCTTCCTCAATTGACGTCGGTCAGGACATTGATGGGTTCTCTGTATTCCATAGTACAGACTACTGCAATTGATTGCTAAACGACGAATAACGGAAGCCCAAACTTGGGTTTATCAAATACAGAAGTAATGAACATCAAACTTATCAATGAATGAAACCATGTTGACCATCTTCTGCACAGTTTCTCAATCACATCTATGTAGAGCTGAAATTAAGAGGCTAATGAAGATGACCGAAAAGCGCCTAGTTCTGTCGTTGCTTATCTTTGACCTTTTTAGGATTTGTTTTTTGAACAAAGGAACAAGAACATAGATGAGCAAATGTCAAAACTCGTTAACGCTAATTTTCGATAACTTATTCCTATCTTCAATGAAACTCTTAGTCAGCCATTTGATTAAGATATATTGAAATAGATATGAACAACCATGTACTGTGAAGTTTAAAGTATTCACTTAGAGACTAGAATGATAACCACGGGAGTTTACGTAGATGCACTGAGTCATACTTTCGTACTTGATATAGCGCTTTAGAGACGCGAATGGGTCCCTTAATCATGTACAAAACTGGAATGTGAGGGCCATCAAATGATGAAAGGAAGATTCTACTTTCTGGCTGGACAATTTGATGCGGAGGGTTCGCAACTTTGCGTGAATCTCTTCTCACCCATTAACGGAACAGGTCAATTTTTGGATGCCCTGAAAATCGGGGAGTTTGGTATAAATGAACTTGGAATCGTTGGTCAGATCATCAGTTCCTTTCTGAGCAAACCATCATATCCATTCAAATCCAACATGTTCTCCCGCTGTGCCGTCTTGGTCCTTTGCACCTCCTTCGCCGGATATCTGGCCATGCCTCAGGTTTATCCCGATGGTCAGAGTCCCAACAATCAGGCCTTCAACCTGCCCGCCGATGCCGAGACCTTGTTGGCTCAGCCTTTGGCCTTGGACTTCACTTGCGAGGCTCGGAACTACGGTTATTATGCGGATGTGAGCAACAACTGCCAGATCTTCCACATCTGTCTGCCCATTGAGGACGATGCCGGCGCCATCCTGGAGACCGCTCAGTGGTCGTTCATCTGCGGCAACGGCACCGTGTTCGACCAACAAACCCTCACTTGCAACTACGAAGAGGACTCCTTCCCTTGCGCCGAATCCGAATCGCTGTACGGAGTCGTGGAGTTCGGCAAGATCGAACCCGATTATTGAACTGATTAATTTGTTCATGTTTATTCGTTATCGTTTTTAATGCAAAAAGACCATTTTAAAACTGTCGTCTTTGTCATCTTTTTTAGAGTGGGTCAATGTTTTTTATGCCAGGGTAGCCAAGGAAATACATTTCTTACCTAAAAACTGGCATTTATATCGAACACTTGAAAATGAACCGATATATTGAAAAGTCAAATTAATGAGAATGTTGTAGGCAGGTTGCATCACCTACATCCAGAAATATCTACTGTGACGTTTCCTATGGTTTTCCAGACAGTAATTTGGCCTGGTTTGCGCCAGAGCAACAATTTACATTTACAAAATGTTATGATGAAAAACGTACCTAAAATGCTTGCGTTTGTTTCATTGTTATATGCTACAACCTTTTTACTGCTGAACAACAGGAGGCTTTAGATTAAAATTTACTACCTCTCTAGACTTTGGATTGATTTGGCAAGTGTTTGTGTTGATTTTAGATAATATTAATTGTACAGACGCAACGCAACTTTCTCTTCTTTTGTTGGTCCATGGTTGCACGCAAGGGACGTACCTGTGTCCTATTTGGAGGTACGTAATCAAAAACATTAAAAGCTGCAAATGTGTTGCCTGTCAAATATCTTTTTCAAAAAAAGCGTTTCAATTGTCAACTGTCGACCTTAAGATTTTTCAGAGTCCGAACGATGTTTCGGATTCTATATTAATTTCAAGCATTGATTGCAATGACCTGAACGGTCAAAGAAACGAAAAAAAATAGTGCTCTGTAAACGTACACCTTCTCTCTGTGAATAGCCCATTTTCCTGCGGAATTGTAAAAATCACAAAAAAATCACTTAAGTCCTTAATGTTTTGCCGAGTGAACCAAAAATACCTGTTACAAGAGTTACAAGACAATCTGCTGCTCACGGACTTCTAGAGATGTGGACTGGGAAGAGAAGCAATAATTTCTTATCTCCTAAACTGTTCACTTTATGACAAATAAGCACTTCAAACGACCACAAGATCTTGTTGAATAGATGAATAGATGAATACGTAGATTATAGAAGATATGTCCAAAGTTATGTAAAAAACATTACATAAAGTTCAAATTTTCAGCCTGCTCATGGTCAGCGACACATGCATTTGACAACATGACTTCTAAACGACCCGGTTTACAAGTAAATAACACAAAATTGACCCTCCTTTAATTGTGGAGACCTACATTCCTTATTTTATTCATTTAATTCCAAAAGTGGCTCATAGTCGCTATGACCAAGAGTAGGTCGATTTGGGGGAAGCTCGTGCACCGTCCTTATTGCTATAAGTTCGTGCACTGACTAAACAAATACTCACACTTGAGTCTTACTAGTATGTTCGAAACCAAAATTGTTCAGAAATGACTTGTAAACTTAGGCATGAGAGTTTTGTTGACTTCTGAAGAGGGGAAGTTGGGAGGCTGAAGTTCCTTGGACCAGAATCCCTTGGACCCTAGCTTTTTGCTGATGTAGGCCTGGGTGGCCTTGGAGGTATGGGCAGGTGCCCCATCTTGGGTCCAAGTCCACTTTCCGATGCCATAGGTCCTGTTCAATGCTGGGAAGACTTTGTAGGCGATCAAGTTCTAGTACTAGGCAGTGTCCACAGTACCTTCAACCCAGTATGGGGGAAAGGCTTTCCCATCTGAACCGACAACTCCCAGCATCATGGCACTGGCCGGGAGCTTAGTCTTGCCCACGTACTTAATCCCTGGATCCACGCCCTCGGGCCTCTTGGCGATGTACCGGGTCGCCCTGCTGTTGCTGATGGCGTCCACACTAAATATCTTCTCATCAGAGAAGATGAGAACCCGACCAGTGTATCTTTTGCACTTGTTAAGGAGCTTCTTGCACCTGTCCAGCCTCTTCTGCCTCTGCAGAACTGTCGGACCCTGTTCTTTGGTGCAGGCCCACGACTTGAGGCTCAAGTCCTTCCTCACGATTGTGGAGATGTCCACAATGCTGAGCTCCCTGGCGAGCTTCCGGATCACCCGCTCTACCAACCACTACGAGGAAAATAACCTCCGGTATAATTAAAATGAAAAATTGGGATTCATTTAATTTTTTTCCACTTCAACTTCATACAGTATTTGGTCTCCCGACGAATTTGAATATCAGATTCAACTCCCTGTTTCTGTTTGGGAAAGCATGCAAAAAGGGATCTGCCGTCTTGGTTTTTATCTAACAAAAAGCAAACAATTACTCTGTAAACAAAAGTACCCTAGGCAATAACACTAGGCTTCAGAAGAGAATCAATAGTTTACCATAACATCCGAATCAGTTGAAACGTGCCCTAATGCCAGGCATACCAAGAGAACATTGTCAACCTCATCTTGTAAACAAAAACATGAAACTCAGTAGATAACCTGATAAATCGGTAAATGCAGTTGTGTGTTGAAATATTTTGTTAAATAAAAATGCAGGAGAGAGGCTAAAAGCGGTTAAAAACCGACCTATTCCCCCGGGCCCTGGAAAACTTTGCCCTCTATAGAACAATATCAAAGAAATCAAGACAGAAATGTGCCCGCCATACGGTACGGTTAATCATGTACTCAATATTTGTTCATTCTAAAGCCTCATTTATACTTGAAATGAATTTGAAACACCTCAGAAGATTCCTCGATAGGCTCATGAATTGTGTTTGGTGCCGAAATATGTCACATACCATTTAGACTGAGACAAAATTGTTCTTGGACCATAAATCTGCCACGATGTTTAATGAATCATATAGAATTAATAAAACGGCAAACCAAACAAAAGAACTTCCACGGTACTTGTAAAAAATCGCATTCTTCAAAAAAAATACCCAATAGATGGCACTCCAGTAGTGACAGCTATTGCAAGAACAACATTAATAGTGATTTTGAATTTGCTTCCACTCTGCTTTTTGATCATGGGGCTCTATTTAATTAGTTATTTTTGGGTCAACAGAAGTTTTGCTGTAATTTATTGGAGCTTTTGAGCCTCACAATAACTAGATACAGCGAAAATATGCAAAAAAATCCGTTTCTAGCGTTGAATTATGTGAAGGAACAGGTAAACATTTGCAAGAAATTGCTTAAAACTTAACTTAAAAATGCATATGTGTATATACATAAAAAATTGAAAAACTGCATTTCAAAATTATATTTACTCTTTCTATCTTGTCCTGAAAAAGTGAATGAATTATAAGTAAAGCGGGTAAAAACATTTAATTTCAATCAAAAATATTTTTTTTTTATATTTTGGCCATTTTCTCAAAAAGTAAATATTTAGACGTCTTCAATCCCGTGGTTAATATTTTGCAAATTTTTATCAGAATTTGGCGATTCAAAGAACATTTTTGGTCCAACTCTAAAGTGGTAAAATTATAAAAAATATCTAATCCAAAACATCGTTGCCTCCATTAGAAATGTGGCGGGTTCATTGAGAAGGATGACCATTCACTGAATATGAAGAAGGGTAAATATGAGTTTTGTTGTGCTTTTTTACTGCAGCTAGGCCATCCATGTACAATACTAACTAAAGTAATTATGATTCAGTGGAATTTTCTACTATGGCAGGTTGATGGCTGCACTATTAACCGGGTGTTTTATAATGAAACCCGCTTCAGGTTAGGCAACAAAATAGAATTTAGTCTTTCGAGTTTCACAGAGTTTTCAGAATTTTCAGAATGTGCCTGAGGAATTAGGACCATTAATGATAAAAGAGAAATATTTATATTTGCTTAAGAACGTAGGAGAATTCCTGGAAACAACTCCAACAACTCAAACAAGAGGAAAAGTTGAACATTGATTGATTGATTGGTGCGAGATCTATTTAGCTAGTGCCCTGTATTAATAATACAGGGCACTATATTTAGCAACCTTGATTCACTAGCTTCTTCTTAGGTCAAATCAAGCCCATCCTGAGGAAGCTAACAATCTAGTCACACTGGAGCAATATTTTGTTCTCCATCTCGAGAACTTGAGTACACAAATGAAGCCAAAAATACTTTCAGACCAAACTCAAAGGCAAATGTGCATTTCAGAAAACAGAAAGGCGAAGTCCTACTTGTACGCGTATGTTTATGCATTTCTGTAATAAGTATCTTTTTAAATATTTGTAGCTTTTTCAATCAAAATATAATTTGAATATTTGGTCGTTTTTTAGTGCAATGTTTAACCCGCCCTAATGAGAAGATTAAGACGGATACTGGTACTTTTAGTAAGTTCCTTTTATTCGGCCTTGTCCAATCGCAAGTAATGGATTTGTGTAACATCAATATGCAACTTCGTTTGAATTTTACTCTTTTGTTTGAGCTGTACTTTTACTCATCTATACAATCATAGTTTGATTGAAGAAGTTGATAGTTTTCCAGATCATTAATTTTATATGTCATAGATTGCGATTTAAGGACACTTCAAGCTGTCAATTTGAGTGTTATGGTTTTTGGTATGAGCTTGCAATAAAAGCTTCTTTTTTGGTTTCATCTAAGGGCAATTTTAAAATTGTTATTTGAAGTGAGTGACAAAAAAATGCGAGTAATAGTTATTGTAATTGGGTAATAGCCTAATCGTATTCAACCTTTTCGGACCCTTTTATACTTATTTCAATGTTTTTACAGTTAGTTACGGAAGAAAACTTTGACTTAAATTAGCAGCATGCAGTTTTTAGCAGCCATAACGACATGGATTTGAAGAAGAACGTGATGCGTTTACTTGATTCCAAAATGCGCCATTATCCAACTTTGGATCCTCATTAAAATTCCAGTGGTTTATGATGTAGGACGTAAATCACAAAAAAAGAAAATATCTTTTCTCCTAGATCCTTCCACATCATAATTATCACGCAACCTTGCATTATGAGCCGTTTTCGGGTTTTGAATTCTTAGTCGGAACCGAAAACACACTCATTCCAAAGATATTCATAACACGGTGCCAAGATGTCCAGTTTCTTTCAGCTCTATTAGACGCATAACCATCCGCCAAACTGGATTTTGGGCCCTACAAAGAGTAAGGAAAGGAAGAAGATTCTGCTACAATCATTGCCGATCTTGACATTGAGCGTCAACATGAGTGTCTTCCTGCCTCTAAGATGACACCATTGGGCCACCGTTATGACATCATGGGCATCCAAAATCATGGTATAAATGAACTTGGAATCGTTGGTCAGATCATCAGTTCCTTTCTGAGCAAACCATCATATCCATTCAAATCCAACATGTTCTCCCGCTGTGCCGTCTTGGTCCTTTGCACCTCCTTCGCCGGATATCTGGCCATGCCTCAGGTTTATCCCGATGGTCAGAGTCCCAACAATCAGGCCTTCAACCTGCCCGCCGATGCCGAGACCTTGTTGGCTCAGCCTTTGGCCTTGGACTTCACTTGCGAGGCTCGGAACTACGGTTATTATGCGGATGTGAGCAACAACTGCCAGATCTTCCACATCTGTCTGCCCATTGAGGACGATGCCGGCGCCATCCTGGAGACCGCTCAGTGGTCATTCATCTGCGGCAACGGCACCGTGTTCGACCAACAAACCCTCACTTGCAACCACGAAGAGGACTCTTTCCCTTGCGCCGAATCCGAATCGCTGTACGGAGTCGTGGAGTTCGGCAAGATCGAACCCGATTATTAGTCACTGTATTGCTTATTTATAAACTGTTCCATATCTGGAAGAAAAACTTATTCTATAATATAAGTGCAATAAACCTTAACTCCTTTTTCTTTATGAATCTAGAGGGATTAAAAGAGTCTCGACAAAAAAACACAACGCAAAAAGGGTTTTCAATTGTTTCTTGTTATATTATTAGGATACAAATGTGCTTGAAATAGCACATAATTGTCTGAATTCATTGCCATTATAGTTAAACTTGTACTTGCTTAGATTTATCTACAAAAACCACCCAAAGATTTTGATAAAAATATGATTCGCAAAATATTTCAATTAAAATAAAATAATTGACAAAGTAGCACTTTACCCCTAAATTTCATGAGCAATAAACGGTCTACTAAAATGTAAAGCAGAAACGCTTCGAGTATGATATGCGTCTTGAAATATCTCTTGGCCAAAAATTATTTTTTGGTATTTTAGGGATCACGAAATAAGGGAGAGAAACTCTTCAACGAACATGTATTTTCCCTAAAAAACGAGAGCGTAAACAAACAGCGGAAAACTGACCAAGCCAGCTAGAGATGACTCGAGTCTTGACATCGAGCCTTTGACAGTTGGAAACAAAGGAGAAAGGCTCGACTCAACACCTGGAATTGGTAAAGATGGAAATGAGTTAAGACGGTCGCTACAGTATTATCTTCATTTAATCAAATGCTTTTAATGCTTTTGGACTCGTTCATTAAAGCTATGAAAATTTCTGAAATAGTTGAGGCTTTTTGTAGCGTCATTGTCCTTTTTATCGAGAGAAGGAAGCGAGCGTCCTCTGTTTTGTTCCGCTCGTTGGTATCTAATTCCAAAAAGTACGTATATTATTGATAAAATCACACGAACTTTAAGTCAACAAACAATTCCTTAAGCAAAAATTAGTACCTAATGCTAAAACTGTCAAAAAGTATTGGATAGATATTTCTATCATAAGCAAACCTAAAAAAGAAGTCCAACGTCAAGGAAAATGCAAGCAGTGGGTTAATGGCACGGAGTTCATTAATTTGACTTCTATGTTCATCAATGGCTATCAAGCACGGATGTAGATATCCTTTTGCAAGGTGCAAATCTGATGCAATTAAAGCCCACATTAAAGCTGAATTACTATTTTTGACAATTCAAATCAATTTTGAAAATATTGACACTCTCTATTACACTTATAAGAATGCTTTGCTTTTCAGCAAAAAAATACAAGTCAAAATACTTGAGTCGTTACTTAGCCCTGTTGCTCCTCTCAACTGTTTGTCCGAACATTGACCTTTTAGTAGGTGCTGCCTAATAATATCAGTTCAATTTTGAGCTGGTCAATGAGGTACATTTCAATACAGAAGAGGTACTAAAAAATCAAGATGCAAAGAAAGCACAATAGTAGACAAAAAGAATTTTACGGCTTTAAAAAGTTTTCTGTAAAATTAGAAATTCTAAAGTAAGAAAATCAAGTCCAAAGACAGCCTTTTCCCGCTTGAAAGTATTTCTTAAGCATATCAATTAGTAAAATTGTGACAGTTTAAAAAGCTGGGTGACTGGACAACTCGATCCAATGGAGAACTCGACCCAGCGGACAATTCGACCCGGTACAATAACTAAACACAACATATTGACCCAAAAAAATATCATTATGGAACAAAACCAAAGCTTGATGAGTTAACATTCAATTCGCATGAAAAGATGTTAGCATCAGAAGGGCATTGAATAAAAATCAAGTTTGATTAAGACATGATCAAACTTGTCTTTCAAACCTTGATCGGTGCAAGCATAACTTGCTTTTAAAGATCAAATGATAAATTTTGACAAATTTTACACCACAGTTTCAATTTTGCTCCATAAGTATGAACTATTTGTAAGCCAACATATTGGGCTTAATTTCTGTACTGGATTGAGTTGTCCTGGAACCGTCTTTTGGGTTAAATGTCAACCACATGGGATTGAATCAACCTTTCAACTCCTAATTTTGAAGATACTCGGAGACATGTGGGAGGTTCCAAATTTTGGAAACAATTAAGACATATTTGAGATCCAAAATCTGGAACAAATCCTTTTGGCAAAGAAATTTTAAGAATAGTGCTTATCGAGTAGTGATTCAAAGGCAAATGAAAGGTGAGAGTACATATTGTCAAACCAACATTTATCATAAGGATTACGACATCTTTTTATTAAAGATCCAGCGACTTTTGCCAAACAAAAATAACATAGTATGATTTGATTGCAAAATCATTGTTCTTTCGAAACAGATAGCATGATAAAATAAGTTGAACAGTTCTCAGAAAGGCCAAGCCATCCTTAAAAATGTTGACGACTGTATTTTTGATGAATTTACTTTAAAAGTGAAACAATTTTTACTTAATACTTTCAGACTCTTTCTCATACTTCTGTAAACGATGCCTACATATTAGCTTGTTCATTTAATTTGATCATCATAAGTCAGGCATTTTGTTGCTTTGTGCTTCCTAATACCACTTGAGCAAAAATCAGCGATGTTGAGTCAAAAATGGAGATGTTACAAAAGAAAAACGAGACACGGCTTTGAACTTGGGAACATCTAGAACAAGTCCTCATGCACATTTTGAGGTCGTCACCCACTGAAAAGTATGTGAATCTTAATGTGAATTAGAAAATCATTGAAATTGAAGTTTTTGTCAGTCGAGTTAGTCTAAAGAATCCTAGCTCTACAAGGTGTTTTTTCGAGTTCCACTTCTTGAACACATATTCGAAGTTTAGCATCAAATGAGGAGAAGCAATTAGCATTTTCACAAACAGGTATATTGTTAACCCAAAAGTGGGCAAGTGTAAAAAAAATGGAAAATTTCTAATTTAAATCCATGTACCCAAAGAAGATTTTGAAGCCAAAACAATAGCTTCTTCATTTGTGATTTATGTTTATCTTCAAATGTTTCCACTTTCATAGATCTTCCTGAGTAAAAACTTTTCTGTATAGAATACTTCAATTGTTTGTTTTTATGATTTTTTTCGAACTCGTGAAAGAAATATCTGGCATTGTCCAATTATTTGTAGTAAACTGCCAAGCAAGTATGGGATCAATCAGATTCAAGGCATCTTTTAAATAGTACATCGTACTCCATTAGCTATTGGTGGGATCAAATTGATATTCGCGAGAGGCTGAACTCTAGGTTTTCAATGGTGGAAAACATTGATATCAGTACATCTGAAACCCGTTAGTGAAGCTGAGAGAGTAGCTCTGATTCGACTTAAGGCAAGCAGGGTGACTGATTTGCTCAAACCCTCCTTTTTCCGAAACATTGTGATTCGCTGGAGCCTTTCTTTTCTAAGATGTCTGCAGCAACCTTGATTTTGAAAACTGTTTAATACCGTCACTTCCATGGGCCAAGTTCTTTTCATCTGAAGTGATACACAGGAAGATAATTTGCCTCATGTTTGCAGGAATAACAAGTTTGACAAATATGCAGTCAGATGATGAACTGAACCAGACATTTTGAGAAGAAAACAGTTTCACTGCTAATAACTGTATGATTGAATGAAATGAGTAAAACAATCTGGTACTATAGAAATACTGTTTCTACTCCAGTTTTTGCCTCTGATAAAAATTGCGGAAATTGGGGATTTTTTTTGACGATTTTGAATTTTCAATGTAGTCATTGGTAGGTATATGGACAAGACCATTAGGTCTCCTTTTAGTCCAAAGAAGGTATCATGAAATCTGTTGCTTTCATTGCCACCTTGATCATTTTGCAAAGTCCCTCGGAGACTTTTGGGTTTGGTTTGTTTTTTTCACGGACTTTTAAACCACTATAAGGAATGCAATAACAACACTATTGAAATGCAAGATTACAATTTCTCCAATTGTTACCACTTAAACTTCATATGATATATGGTCTATCAACAAATTTGAGTCGATAGAATGTAGGGTTGATCTGAAGTGCTACTAAAAAAATTGCCAGTCTGACTTGAAAGATGCAACCGGATCAATAAGGCTTACATATTCCCTACGAATATTAAGTAGATGGAAGTATAAAACAATGCATGTAATGAAGAAGATCGGGAAAGAAGAGAGGTGGACTTTAGTATTTTGCCTGGATTAAACAAAGGCTTGAACGTAATCGCAAAAGGCAATTACGGTCACTATATTTGGCTAGAATTGGTTTGGGTTATGATTGAACTAATCTCTAGCAAGTCAATTGTATCTTTCGATCCGAAGTTGCCAGTTCAACTTTGAAACTAAGAATTTTTGACATTTGCTTAGTTATTGTCAAGGGGCTGTCCAAAATGAGGATAAATAACTCTTTCAAATGTTACAATCGTTTTTGAGGAAATACTAAGTCATGAAGAGAATGATTTCAACTTAAAAGATACTCGACAATTGATCTAAAGTAAGTATCATTATGGATGTTTGGTTTTACCCAATAGAAGGAACGTATGAGGCTACAAACGGGCGAAATTATGATTGAATTACTTTCTTTGTTTCAGAACCATGTTATTGTTTAAGACCACATGCAGACCATGTGGGAATTCTGTGGACAAGGCAATATGTGTTGATTTGTCATATCAATTTTAACAGTAGTGAAGTTAGGAAATGTTTTCTGAAGTCCTGCTTACAAACAAGGCTTAAGGGTTTCCTAAAGTAAGACCACTGTAATTATAGGTATGCTTCAAGGTTTTGCAAGAACACAAATTTTTAAGACCTTATTTTGAGTTACTGTTGGGCTCAATTTGACCTCGAGAGTACAAAAGTTCCGTGTATAACACATAGTGCATAGGTTGTATAATGATAATGAGAGTTTATGGCGATATGAAAGATGATGAGTGGGAGTTCGAAAACATGTAGACTCTAACGACAGAAAGTGTTAACAAACAATAAAACCCACAAATAGTTCAAATTAGACCAAAGTCTTGGAAATATTAAAAAGTAATAAAGTATTAATTCAAAAATAATTTTTTTTTCGATTGTTTTTGCTGAACAAACTTAAGTAAATGTAAAAGAGCGGCATATATCTGGATATGTATTTTTTTGTTATTGAGTCTCCTAATTGTGGTATTGTGTGTTACTTCCTTGAACGCATGACATATTTTTATGACAAGATTGTTATGACTAGGATATGAGCACATGCATTAAGTGAGGTCAATAATCCCAACAGTCCAAAGTCAAAATTGGTCTTTAATATGCTTTTCATTTTGATAAATTTTACACAAAAACGGGCGAAGGATGGGTTTTCAATATTCAAATCAAAATGTGGATCAATGAAAGTACTTGACTTCGGTTCATAATTTGAAGCTGATCATGTACGTTTACGAAAAAGACATGAATATGCCTGCAATAGCAAAGCTATGCCTTTGTGTTCCTTGTTAGATAAATTTTTATTTTAACCAAGCGTGCAAGCCTATCAGAATAAGGGATGAAGAGAACCTTCAGACAATGGTTGGTCTAATACTAGTTTATGAAAGAAAAGTTGAAGAAGCTGAAAATCAATTTGGAACCTCAAATGGATAAAGCAAATGCCTATCATAATAGTGATCTGATAGTGATCATTTTGCTGACATTCCTTTAGCATTCTTTTAGTGATGTACAAAACGCAAACAAGGCATGACATAACAATTTTTTTTTACATCCTATGGCTGGCTATGAGTGTCAACATTTGTACTCATAACTTTGTGTGAGTTGTGAATGGCAGTATTTTGCTAGAAGTTTCTTAAAAACAGTTTCGGATGATTTTATTGTCAAGAAAGACTATTTGCCAAAAGACTTGTCTCAACCAAAATGAAGCAATCGCAGACGAATTGACAAACCCGTCACGTTTGATAGATGAAACGTCATTTACCTGAATTGAACTTCAAATCGAAGAATAAAGAGCAACATTTTGAAAATTGAGTCTTTTTATTCCTAATAATTATTCTTTTTGTTATAAGTGGTTTATTTAACAACCTTTGTCTATATGGGACATCTTGTGTGATCTATATCGGAGTTGAATGAGGGTAGCGAAATATTATAAATTATTAATCAACTCCTCCCCAACTAACATGTACTAATAGTGATTACGCCACAATATTTTTTGAAACAAGCAGTCTTTTACCGAAACTCCGACAATCTGTTCTAAAATGCCACTGTCCCTTTTGCTTTTTGGTGCTATATCTTTTGTATATGGAGATGAGACCACGAGGTTTGTTCGAGTCCGAGTCGACTCTTCGAAAATACTCTCGACCACGACATCCTCGATAATACCTCATCTGGCAACGGGATGTGCCCAACTTTGTTCACAACTCGGTTCAAAGAGTTGCAACGCCTTGAAATGGGCCGACAACGCCGAGTGCTCCATCTATGTTTTGAATCTGACTACTCCGTTGGTGTCTGAATTGGCGCCATTTGTGGAACTCTTGGTGGACGCTGGTGAGTGATTTCAAAGAGGACTTACATAAATTGATTATTTGTACTTTTTATGTGATTCTGTTTTTGATGTCTTTTTTCTTATGACTTTTAACTCACCTCAAATATCTCTTTAGAGTTTTTTAACATACTCGTGGAAGATTTTCATTTTTTAACGTGGGTTAAAAAATTAGCTGAAGCAGCTATTTGTAAAAGTGCTGTACTCCGCTTTAGTCAATGAGTCACTTAAATATCGATCGTCAAATTATCTATCAAACATAAGCCACGGACTTCTAAAGATGTGGACAGCAAACGAAAGCTAAAATTTCGTATCTCCTAAACCGTTCATCTTATTACAAATAAACACATCAAACTACCACAAGATCTGGTTGAAAAGATGAACTTGGCCAAATTTGAGACCAAAACTAGGCTTAGCGAATTCAGGAGATATGTCCAAAGCTAAGTTGTAAACACTGTATAAAATTCGAATTTTCGGCCTGCTTTTGGCCGGCAACATAAGCCTTTCAAAACTTAATTTTGAAACGATCCACTTTAGCAGAAAATGAATTCCTTATTTAATCCGAAAAGGGGCTCAGAGTGGCAATGATCAAGAGCAGCCTGATTTGGTGGGAAGCTCGTTCGCAGTCCATATTTTTAGAAGTCCGTTCAGAAGCCCATGATTCATTTTCAGACTGATGACGGATTTTAGAAAATGACCAAGTTAGCTTCCCTGAGGAATAAAGGTGAATTTTATATGATACTACAACAAATGAGGCTTGAATTGATTAGTGAAGTCAGGAAGTGACAGTTCAAAGTATTTTTATAGAAGGCTTACATAGAGAGCAAAACTGCTCGATAATTCTACAAATGGCACAGGCTAGTGCAGGGTCGAGTCCGGTCTTTTACTCAATTTTAGATAAATTGCCTCATCAAAAAAATACTACTTTTTGGCATAATTTCGTCAGAAAACGGACTTTTCTGCGTCATGAATCATGCCAGGAAGGAGTCCTTGAATGCGGATTTAGTGAGCCTTTTTAGCTTAGAAAAAGAGCCTCAGGAGTCATGGGAATAAGTCCAGTAAAAGGCACTAATCTAGACTCGGCGACTCCGGCAATAAGTCCGAAGATCAAACACTAGCAAAGACATTAGCTTGCTGAAAAATGTTAGCATACTTTTTATCCAACGTGTCTCAACTAATTGAGAGGGCTACTTGCTTTTGGATCTTTATTCAATTTTTTTTCCACTTTGATTAGTCATTTCGATTGATAACTTTTCATCCTTGCTTGACCGTCCTAAGCAACCTGTATCCATGTCTAATTTGGAGTGTCTTTTACCAGTGACAACAATGTAGGTTCCTTCTAAGGGCAAGATCAATCGCACATATGATTGTTATCCGTCTTCAAATGCTCAATACGAACAGTCCTGGCACCAAATGGATGAACAATCAAGTGTTTTAATGCAGCATGGCCTTGGCTTCTGTTTCTTGATCAATGAGCGGCTACAATGTCGAATGTCAAGCAAAGTTAAACATGTACTTAGAAAAGTGTTGCGACACCAGGTGCCCCTCAAGCTAAAAACTTAATATCGAAATATGAAAAAAGTAACAAAATAAGAAAAAAATAGGATTTTGTCGAACAAGTGTAGCAAGTAGGGTGTTTGACTTTTTTAATGGCCTCGTCGCTAAGAAGCTCACTCAGGGCAATCAATAACAATTACGTAGAGATTTTCACTTCTATGTCCTGCACACTTACTAAGTTCATGAGAAAAAAGGCCTTTCCCCACTTTTAACTATGATTGCATTATCCTCACTTGATTATTTGCATTATTTGCCAAAATGCGTTATCCAATGTATCCCCTAAAATCAGTTTGTTAGCATTTCAAGCATATTTCATATATGTTTTTGAACATGTTTTTCTAAGACAAATGTCAAAATTCTTGCAGTGGCTACCTTAAGACGCTGACAGTTTTTTATCATTTTATTGCTGACCCCTAATGGGCCGTAATTTTTTTCTTCCTTTTTCTCGATTTCAGAGCATATTTGCTCAGTTTTGACCAGTTTTAAGCTCATCTTCGTGCCGCACACAATTTTTAAGCATATTGTGAATGTGTTGATCAGCATCGTGGAAAAATACCTTGCATAAGGGAGTAAATTGGACTTGTTTTTGTCAATGACACAAGCTGGTCATATATTTTCAAGGCCGTTGAAGTAATGTAACCAAATAGAAGTGGGCAAATTGTATTGAAAGAGATGATCTGAAATGTGAAAAGCAAATATCTTTTTTATTTTGCAGAACAAGCTTGCCAGGTGAACACCTTAGGTTACGCCCAGGTTTCATCTGGAACGTTTTGGAAGAAGTCCGGCATAATGAACCAGTCTGGATCCGCTAACATATACGAGGTCACTTTCGACGTGGCCAAAGCATTCTGTTTGGATGAAAATGCTGGAATGCTCAAGTTCGAAACCCCTGAAGATTATGACTACTTTACCAATTCCACAAGTTCGTAGCTGGTGGACTTCTGTAAAATATTGTATACTGTATATTGTTACATTGTATACCTTTGTTGATTTTCAGATGCAAATTCTCGCCCTTGGGTGGGACTGACCAATCCAAGTGGAGAATCTTGTAATGATGAGACCTGTAATGGCAAATTGAGATGGGAGGATGGCACTGCATTCACTTTCAATTCAAAAGGCGGCAATAGCGTTGCAATTAACACGGGACAAACTTGTTTCGGTGCTCAAAATAATGCCAATGGAGATGTGCGGATTACCTCGATGCCTTGTAATTGGCATCGAACCTTCTATTGTCGCAAAGTTTGCCCTTTGATATAACAACATTTCAATGCGTTTTGGGGATCTGTTAGTCCTTGAATTGGAGTGTGGAAAAATCCAAACAATATGTATAATGTTTTGCCTTTAACTAAGTCCATCACGAAGCATTTCATGGAGGTTCAGTGAGATGAAATGAGCGGTCTCATTGGACCTTGTTCAAAAATGTCCCCAAAAATCTTTAGTCGGCACGGTGATGTGCGAGAATCTGCTGTACGGCCAAGGCGTTGGACCTTGTTCAAAAATGTCCCCAAAAATCTTTAGTCGGCACGGTGATGTGCGAGAATGTAAATAGAATTTGGTAATTGGCCACATTTTTCAGCGTTATTTTTTTATTGAAAGAAGAGGAGAGAGAAAAAAGCATTCCGATCCGATACGCTTGCCTCATGATTTTCAGTTACTTGTCCGGTGTGTATGCTCTCAAAGAAATCATTGAAATCCTTCCGATCGCGTTGTCGGCTTCTCCGACCACTTCTTTATCACTATCATCCCCACACCTGAGCAGGAAAGGAACCATTCGAACCACCAAGCAAACCCAGCAACCACGGCCACTTCTCCTTGTACCACCACCATCATCACCACGACGACCACCTCTAAAAATCACTTCTTTTGACGTCCAGCTCACTCACAATCATTTTTTTTCTCTCTCCCTTCTCGTCAGTTGGTCAGTTCAATTCGCCTGAGGAGGAAAAGGTCTTCAGGTGTGGGGAAAAAAGTGCAATATGGATTTGAATCAAACGTGTTTTACCGAAGCTTATCACTTCGAAACGATTCCCTCGGGTCATCCTCAAGGTACCGTTCTAACGCCTTTCGGAACCGACCAATTTCATCCAACCCCACAAGAACAGGTCACGGCGGTCACCGAGTATTCCACAGAAACCGCTCATGGATACCTAGAGCCCAACTTGGACCTGTACAATAATCAATATCCTGCCTACGGATCGAGCTACCAAGCTGACCTGACTGAGTGCGCCGGCTACGAGGGTTCACCCACTGCCACATCAGATTCAGCGCCTGCCACTCCCCTCAAGAAGGGGCGGGGAGGGAGGAAAAAGAACACCCGCCCACCTTCGCCCGCAGTGCTGAGACAGAGAAGAGTGGCAGCGAACGCACGTGAGCGCAGACGCATGAACGGGCTGAATGATGCTTTTGAGCGGCTGCGCGAGGTCATCCCAAATTTGGGCTCTGATCATAAACTTTCGAAATACGAGACCTTGCAAATGGCCCAGACATACATTGGCGCGCTGGCCAACTTGATCGAGCGCACCAATGGCAATAATAATACTCCCAAAAATCATAATAACAATATCATGGAGGGCACCACTCCAACGTCCTCGTTATATCACCTCCATAGTTCAGCACCTTCAACGACTTCTTCAGTGGATTTGCAATATTCTCAGCAAGTGTCGTGAATATTTTCCAGTGAAAACCGAGAAAAGTGATTTGTTAACGTGCAATAAGTTTCACCGATTCTATTTAGGAATATATAACTGTTAAAATTGTTGTCTATTCTGTGCTTTAGCTTTCTTCTTCATCATACTGTGAAAAGATCAGTCGAGAATCATTTGAGGTAGGACGGACGATACACTTTGCTACGCGCACAAATAGTTTCAAAACTCCAATGGATCAACCGCAAATAAAGAGACTTTCAAAGTGGGAAGTACCTTCTCCCATACCGTAAATAAACCTCAGTCTCAACCTTTTGTCGACCAATTAACGCTACTCGATTATAGATCAGATCTAAGATTATCAAGCGGCCCAGGCTTATTATGGGACATAACATTTTCATATGAGGCCGATTATGATCCCCAAAAGCACCTTAGGAGTCAATCGTACTGACCGAATCTACAAATGAAATCAATTCTCGGAGGGAGACCAAGATTTGCAGGTTTGCGTCAAGTGGTCAAGTCTTTGAGAATAATTGCCCGTCCGTCCGTCGGTCCATTGTTACGGCGTTAATTGTAATTCAAATACCATGGAAGATCTAGCAGTTAATGTAAGACAACGCCAAGCTCTCATTAGGACTCATTGTCTCTATGGCTGAGGGTTTTCATCTCTCCCTCTTTGAAAGAGAATTGAAAACGGATCACTTTGAAGGGAAAGAACGACCATTATGGATGAAAGCCAATGAGCAGTCTGGTTCTCAAAATATCAATTTGTAAAGTGATCGCCAACACTGTATGTTTTCGCCGGATTTAAACGGGGTTTGAGCATGGACGATCTTAATAGAAGTGAACACGCAAGCTTTCCACGAAAGTGCCAAGTTGACTAGAGTTCCAAATGCATTCAAGTGACACATGATTTTCTCGTTAGATTCAATGAGGGTTTTCTTTGCTAATTGCGAGATCTTATACCTTGACACAACATAGGTCAGTTAACCTTCTATCCAAGAAAACAAAAACGAAACGTGGCGAGAATCCAAAAGCATATTTCTCTACTTACGAAATGATTTCTTTAAGCATCGCCTTTTTTCCTATTTCAACTCTTTTTTCTTTTCAGTCCAATAAGACTTGTGTGAATTTGCTGTAACTCCAAAAAAATCAAATCTTCGAATAAAATATATATATTTCATTTTTTTTATAATTCACAGCACTAACCGTTCTCAAAATTTCTCAAAACAAGTGGCTAGTCTGCTTAAGAATTGATATTTTCACACTTTCAAAAAAATTGTCAAAGCATATCTCACAATGTCGCTTCTCATCCTCAGGGTTTCTACAATCACGCATAACTCACGAAAGAGTCGTCCTCTTTCCCCGTGTTCGTCGTTGGTCATTTTTTTTCTCCACATTTTCTATCACCGGTCGTTCGGTGGGTCGTTGGTTGGTTAGTTGGTTGGTTGGTTGGTTGGTCGGTCGGCTGGTTGGTGCCATATGGTAGCGAAACTTTTCCGCCATCCTCCTCTTCGATATCCATCTATCTATCCATCGATCGGCTGGATCACCACGGTAGTTCTGGTATTGGTATTTTGCGGTGGTCTACTTAGAGGTGGGATCTGGATGGTCCTCTCGATGGAAGTGTCAACGTACGAGAACGCCCCCTTCTTTCCACCCTAAAGTTCCTCGTCATTCCGCCCCAAAATTGAATACCCCGCTTTGAAAGTCAAAATTCCACGACACATTCTAATTAAGAGAGTGAAATTTTATCGTCGCAGAATGAAGTTTGGAGAACAAGGAAAACCAGGTTTTGGTCACACATGTTTGCAGTCCGAATGTACATTCGGTGGGAGACAGTTATGAAATGGACAAATATACTCATGAGGTGTATTTAAAATGGATGTGATCGAGGTTCAGATGTGTTTCAATGAACGCTTGGACACAATGAATCGACATTTATTTTGCTCAGCTCCGAACACAATTCCCACCAGGGGGGTGCTTCTGCCACGTTTGACACGATACATTATAGGGGAATGGAGATCGTCAAAAGATCTCGTTGTTGATTCTGTAAGTATTTGTCACGAGTATTCTAGAATACCCACCCATAGATGGAGGTAAAGATTTAGAGTTTTAATCCTAACTGAGATTGAAATTGAAATTGAAACTGAAGTCATTTCCAACAATTGAAAAGTAACACCGTAATTCATGCTTAAAGGGGAAAAAATATGAATTCATGGAGGGAGAGGTTAGCAGAAATCAATCGTTATGCATCAATTCAGGTCCTTTAGGGCGCATCTTTGACTAAGCCAGGAAAATTAAAGATAAGCTGAGCTAGTGCTGCCCTCTTCCCTAGGTTTTCGCCCTCTCCTCTTCCTGGCAAAGAGTGCGCTCCCCCTGGTTCCAGTATCGGCTTTGAACTGAGCGAGCCTAATGGGAGTCAGGTGTTGCTTGGACTCAAAAGCAAACTTTGTGTGTCCACTTGGTTGGCTCGCTGGCACTTAATTCCTACTTCATCATCAGCAATGTCGACAACGATCAACGAGTAAGCGATTCTTTCTCCGCTAAATGGTCCGACCAGCGTTTTTTTCCACCTCATTATGCCGTACCTTTATTTGAGCCAATGATCCAATCAAAGTCAGATTAGGACCCCAAATGGCAGAATATGGACGATTTCTCCGGCTGGTTATGCCATGATGATAATGAAAAAATGAATGCTCATGGCCGCCTGACAAATGAATGAACGGGAGCGATAAATATTTAGTTAGGATTGTTTTGTCTTTTTGGTATCTGTTTAATTCTTGACGAGAATTCGGTGAGAAACTTGAGAAACAAGACCGAGTATATCCGAACTATATGGGAAAATGAAGTGAGCTGTGAAGAATCACTCAAAAAATGGTCCATTACATACATGTTATGCGAGAGATTTAGAGCGCTTCCTTCTTCTCTCTCTCTCTCTTTGTGGAAAAAGAGATCACATGTGAGGGGGTGAAACTTGTGAAAATGGTATGAAACTCTATATCTGTTTCTTTCTCACACCCATGGATTGCTTTTGGCCAACCACAAGGGCTCATTACTATGGATGGTTCGGGATTTTTGCCAGATCATTCTTACAGTGCACTCGGTCGAGTCCATAGAGTTGATAAATCTAGAGTAGACTTTATTCGAGTCGCACTACTTACTGAGTTACCTTATTGGATCAAATGACTGACGTGCCAGTTTCGTCTATTTGACTTAGGTTTATCATTTTTGAGAGACCAAAATACAACAAGCACGACATTGAGTAAATAGGTGGATATAATCATTTTCCCCAAAAATACTAAAAGTAGAATAGTTTCCCTCTTTACCATTTGGTGGGACCGATCAATTATCAATTCGGCAAGAATATAAAAATCAAAGCACCTCCAAAATATGTGTGAAGATGCTCTAGTTTTTCTTTAACTGTAAGAAATGTAGAACCTTTAAGTCAGGCGAAAACCTGAATGAATATGCCCAGTCAACAAATTAATCTAAAGATCTTGTATGGAAACTTTCCTCTTTCCAACTCTTTGATGTTGACGGGATTTTTTCCCCTCTCTTTGTCCATAATTGATCAGTAAGGAAAGGAGTACGAGTAAGCAGTACAGTATGCAAACTCAGTGTCATTAACGAATTCATGCAAGAAGGCCAGTGTGATTACAGCCCTTGTCATTGCTAATTACCCCCTTCCCGTTTTTTTCCGAGGAATTCGCCAAAGACAATCAAGAACAAATGTTTAACAAGAATTGCCCTATCATCCCCCAGGACACCAGCCACCCTCAGTAGGGAGTAGTACACAGCCTAATGACAACCATTTCCAATTTGTTCATGAAAATGGCTTGTGGGGCTTCGAAATGAGAAAATAGCATGGATGTGATTAATAACTGCAGTAGATCTAGTGTCCAATAACGTTGAAGTACGTAAGGCTTGCAAAGCCTGTCGAGGCTCTAGATTGATGCACCTTTCTGGTGGCTTTGTTTATTCATTTGCCAAAACTGGTGGTCTCTTTGATGCAACTGTGGATCTGCGGTGACTTGAACGACGGGGGTTGGATTAAACACCAACTATCAGATTGCGAGGGCAGTTCAAGCACATTTCTGGCGATTCTCTTAGCTTTGCCTTTACAAGATATTCAGGAGAGATGTTTAAGACCTCCAGATGCTAAATACGAACCCACATGTTGACAACCAATCTAGCACCCGACTTTGATGTTATGAATTCTATCATTTCATACTTCAAACGAGGAAATAAGTTATTGACTTTGGGAACAATAAATGACTATATTTGATAAAGCTTTGCTGGCAGCCACAAATTAACAATTTACTATCTCAGATCTATGAAGTATTTTGGAACTCTCAGTTGCACTATGGCTACGATATGTTGGTTAATATCTTTGATGCTCATTTCTGGAACATTTGCTTCAAGTCTAACAGGCTCTGAGTAAGATGTCTGGCAAAGAGTCGAGAGTCCGTATCCATGGCCATATAGAATGACGAGATACAGAAGATGATTTTGTCCTCCAACAAGTTGTAGGACACTCCATATCCATCAGGAACAACGGCTCCATAGCCCATGAAGGTATCGTCCAATTTAGTGGTGGTTACCTAGGAAAAACGTTCCAAGCTCAGCTTATGTTGATTTGCCCCTCGTAAATATAAACATCGAATTCTAACCTGGCTGGTTGAGAGCTGAAACAAGACTGATCGTGAGTAGCTCTCGTCCACGAAGAGTGGCAGCTCCTGGGCGGGTCTCAGGATCTTGCAAGCCTCTCGAATGCCCAACATTGGGATGTCCAGACCCTCTCCGGTGATGTTCTCGCTCATGATCTTGGTTTGTTTATTCATGGCTCTTTTGAAGAGATCCAATCTAGCCATGGGCTCTGCTGTCTCATCCAACATGGCCTTGGCCCATTCCAAGGCTTCCGGATGAGAGGATCGGATGTTATCCACCCGTCCATGGAGGAATCTCCGGGTGGATGCACTCTCGTAGGAGAAACAGAGCTTGCCATAGATCCTAAGAAACGGACAAAAGAGACCCGGACTCATTACTCATTGGTCATTACATATCGGATCATGAGGGGGGCAAAAAAGTGGCCAGTCAGTTTGCCCATATTGCTTGGAAATGCTCACTTGAAGTAGGTTAATTGTAGAACCATTTGGCAGAATGCATCGGGACTGCAGCGGAAAGACTTGATCTGGTCTTTCCCGAAACCGTCAAACGTGAAAATCTCCAGATCTGCGTTGTCATCCAATCTGTTGATCAAAGGAAAATGAGACCAATCTGGGTTGAAAGCTAAGAGCCGGTTAATTACTACATTTCAGGAAACCGATAACGTAACAGAGGGAGTCGACCACCACTGGAATAGATCGACACTATCTTGACTCATCCCCGTCTCAGAGGGTTATTCTATTCTTGCATATTCGTGTAGCATTTCAGCACAAGCTCTACTGGCCACACACTCAGGGCCCCAACTTTGCTCAGAATGAATGAAATCAATGGGGACTGAGATATGTTTGTCATGACGTTGGCTTTGAATTGGCTTGAAAAATGGTACAGAAAAATACGCTTGAAATAAATCGAGACGCAAACAAGTGAAGCCATCCGGCAACCAACATTAACATCAAAGATGAATGCAACATTGCAGTTTTGAAAACTCTAACTTATCCTGATTTTTCCCATGCCATGAGCTTTGGCAACAATTATATACATTTTTTGTGACACTTTTTTGAGTCTGCTTTGGTTCAGATGACATTTGACCATTAACCATTTACATCGTGATCAAAATCATTTCAAATTATTCTTGGGCGCTTCATTTTCAGATGAGAATTGAATTCTTTCTCTTTCTTAAGTTTACCTCTTGAAATCTCGAATGGCCTCCACAATACTGTTTGACGTGATTAGATCTACGTTCCACATCACTTGAGTGATCCCCAACTCTTCGAAAGTCAATGACTTCTGGGGAGCAGGAAATGTGTTCCCATCGGCTTGGATGCCCAGGACTACATCCTCAATGACATTGACCACGGCAACACCTTCAGCCACGGAGTGCTCATAACACATGCCGACGTTGCCATCCGGAGAGGCGATCAGCTACAATACAAAGATCATTGCTTTGAGCTGAACCTGAACGAAAAGTAGCTCAAAAGAGGGCACCTGCATGGTTTTATCAAACCACCGATTGGTCCCGTTCAAGAAGGGTCCGTTCCCACTGAGCATTTGACGGAATCGGGAATGGAAACTCCGTTCGGGATCTGTTGGATTTTGAGTATCCTCGTCAAGACACACGAGGAATAAGCAGGTTTCGAGCTCTTCCAAAACGGCCTTGTTACCTCCGTCTAGAAATTGTCATACTACTATATCAGTACAAAGGACAGATCTATTGAATGATCGGATGTCGCTCACTCTGATTCCAAACTAATTAATGTTATTGTCAATATTGTCAATGGTTTTTTTTTGTTTTCAATTATGCCAGAGAGACATGCCAAACAGAGTTGGAGAATAATAGCAATTGACTTTTTTTAGATTTGATATACCCAATTCTAAGGTGATTTTTTGACTTTATGATAAAAAGCTACTCATCCCAATAACGCGTTCACAGAGTTGAGTCAGTTTTGATAACACACTGCCAACGGTCTGCCAACTCAAATTCGTTGGTGGACCAAATATCATATAAAGATTGAAAGGTGATAAATAGACAATGGTACTGGGGATTACATTCCCTGTACCGGCTAGAAAAGCCCGTGAAAAACGAAACCAACAAAAAAAAGAGACAGAATATTCACTTTTAAAACTGAGTGATATGTACTGTCGTATTCCAGCAAAGACTCTTGACGCATCCATCCTAAATCTAATGGTTAAGACATTTATGATTAGGATTGGACTTACTACATGAGATCTGTGGCATTTCTTTTAAGTATGTTAAACATAAAAAGAGACAGTAAAAATTTGGATTTGTCAGAAATTTATTTTCAGAGTATAATTGAACGACTAACTACGATTTTCATGATCATTCAAATTCTGATTGCGCAATCAATAATATGTTGCTATATTTCAATTAAAACGATAACTGATTGAATTTCTAGAGCATCCAATAGTTAATATGATGAATCACAAGTCTTGGCCATTCACAATAATAAATGACATTTTGTCGAATAGTTGTTGTCGAAAACTTGTCTGAGCCTACAGTTGGCACTCTTTTTTAAATGCGGAAGGGAAGGGTTTCATTTGAGAGAAGATTCGCTTCATAACGTGGCTCACCAGTACGGGGTTTGGCAATTCAAAGAGAATGCAGAGTATCAGCAAGTCTAATTTGCCGTATGATTCTTGACGCGTAGTGCTAACAAGCGCAAATCTCGACGAACAAGGCAGGGCAAAATCTGTTCGTTTTGGTTCAAGAAATTCACAAGTAGTAATATTTTACGCTTTTGAAGATCTTATGATAACAACATAATTTGTAACCACCAAGAGTGAAATTGGCGGTAATATTTGAAACAATTTGATTAAGCTACTTTACGTATGCAAAAATCTGATTAGGATTAGTCTGCTAATTTCATCAGAAAGGTGGTTGAAAGTTTCAGTAAATCTAATAAAAGTACAAGCGACATACTCCGCTTTCTGAACGAGAAAGCGCAAAACAAAAATCAATAAATCAAAACACTTGACTCAAAATCAAAACCCATTTGGTATGTGGGCATATATTTAGTTCTCAAACACCTTTTCAGTGGATATAAGGAATGAGTCATTAAAATGAAACAGAAACATCAAAAGGTTTGCTCTTGTTATCTTACCTTCAACGAGATGAGCTCTAGCCTCGCCCCATTTTCGCCGATTTTGGGACGTCAAAACGGGAACTCGTTCATGCATCTCAATGTCGGGCGCAGTTTGGGCACCCTGAGTGATTGTCCAGAGACCCTGGAAGATCTCTTCGGTGTCCAACCAAATCCCATCCTTCTTCACTGGCATTAGATAGATCTACAATACAGTTTGTTGTCCAAGCTCAAATTTGAAATTGGCTAAATTGTTTAGCGAGCGTTAAAAGTATTTTTGTGGTAGCTTTAGCGCTTAGTAGTGATATGCAAGCAATGCAATTTGAAATTGCCAAAGGCGCAAATGAAAATATGTTCAATGGAGATACACACCGTGGTTTAATGTTATGAAAAATGATACCTGGAAAGCGACATAGATCTTGCCGGAAAAAAATAAAGCTTCATAAAGTATCAATAATGGTCTAGGGCAAAAGTACTGATTATATTGGTATAATAAACCTAATGTAGATTCTAGCACGCTTTTCAAATCAGGACCAAGAAACAAACCCCTCACGCAACCTCTGCACTTTTGGGAGGTCCGGAGACATAAGTATACTGACTTTCAGCATCTTTTGCGGCGGGGCTGAATCATGTTCAGTAGCTATTGGTTTAAGCATGAAAGATTATGATCTTCCTGTTCTGTTTATGTACATCAGTGTTTTACTACCTCATTGTAGTGTACTCATTTTGCTGGCGTTGTAAGTTTGAATTGTTTATCTAATTGTAATTATCTTCGAAAAGAAATTGCCTTCTTCGAAAAAATACTCGAAAATAAAACTGTGTACATAAGGAGCGTCATGGATCATACTTGACTTCGAACAAGAACGGCAATCAGTTCCTTGTCCTTAGATTGGGTCCCATCCAGATCCAGTTGTGAATCTTTGGCCAGATTCGATCGTCGGTAGCAACTAAATATTCGCTTGTACTGATTCATGCACAAGCCTTGCTTTGTACCATCTTTCTTGGAAGCCACAAAGTCAGGTTTGATAGCGTCTCTGAAACATACAATACGAAGCATACACATTGCATATGATTGCCACTGTGTAGTGACCATAGAAACCTAAGTAACTATGGAGAGACCAAAACGCCTGTGCATGCGGTAAATCTTTAATCATCCACGTATCTTACTTCATCGACTAAAGAGGAGGAATCGTACTATGATGTACTCAATTTGTCTAGCCAATTCTTGCCCTGCTGTTATTTTTTCCAAACGCCTCTGAACACTTTAAAGTTGAATGTGTCCATACAAAGACCCCTAGCATATACAGTATGGGAGTCTAAAGCGTTCATGGCTCATACAACGGAACACTTTTTACAATTCAACACTCTCCACTTTTTCTCTTCCACCAATACAAATATGCATGTGGCCAAACAAACCTCGAGGTTTTTAGGAAGGAGAAATTATCTTCTAGGACAGTGATCGTTCATGTTTAACGAAATGATGGCAAATGAAGAAGGTCGGAACACAAGTAGTGACTTTCATTCGAAAAATGTGCAATATTTTAAAATTTATGAATATTTCGAATTCAGAATGTATGAGAGCGATTTTGGAAACGAGCGAATCCAAAGTGGAAAATAATATGTTGCCCTCAGATTGAAATAAAGACAACAGTCAATGCAGGCCACAGCCATAGCCACGGGCGGACTTCTAGAGATGTGGACTGAGAGCGGAAGCAAAAATTTCTTATTTCTTAAATTGGTCACTTTATTCCAAGTAAGCAAATCATACGACCATAAGATCTTGTTGAATAGGTAAACTTGAGCCCAAAGCTACGCTTAGGAAACTCATGAAATATGTCCAAAGCTAAGTTGTAAACACTGTATGAAATTCGAATTTTCGGCCTGCTGCTGGTCAGCTAAATAAGCTTTTGACAATACAACTTGGAGATCAGCCACTTTACAGGTAAATGATGTAAAAATAACCTGCTTTTAATTTAAAGGATCTACGTTTCTTATGTGATTACTTTTATTCGAAAAGTAAATGGCGAGACCAAGAGGAGGCTCATTTGGCGGGAAGCTCATTCACAGTCCACACTTTCTAGAAGTTCGTGGCATGGCGTACGATGAAATCTACAGATAGGTCGGTATCGCTTTCGAATCCCTTTGAAAGAATCTGTAGCTTTCAGACAAAAAACATATGCCCTTGTTCGAGTTAAGCAGGGACTTCTTGAACTAAATCGTATTCCAAATCCTTAGTTTAAAAGACTTTGCAACGCATCTGCAATGACAAAGCAAGGAAATCCGTTTCTCAAAATCTTACACAAGCCTTTTCCTTTTTGTAAACTAAAAGGATTCCAAATTCGCGCTCTAATATTCTACTACATCCATGCGTCTGATTTATGTGAATATGCTCACTTTTCGATCGTCTCTTTGAAGTCAAGAAGACCTTTGGTCAGTTTAGCCATGTACACCAATCGATCCTCATCAGATTCAAAGGTTTGCTTGGGAAGAACCAGACCTGGGTTGGAATTGATCGGCAAGGGCAAATCCACATTCATGTACATGTCGTCCAGCCACCATTCGAAGGACTAAAAGGTTTGAAACTTAAATGTTAATTAAAATAAGCAAAACGAGTAAATTAGTTCTTTTGTATGTATATATGTACAAGTTCATTCAATCCAATTATGAACATCATGCTTCGAGATCTCGACTGAAGTTGGTCAATTGCTTTTATGTAGAAAATTAAATTCTTCAACTTTTGCAATTAGAAAGTGTGCCCTGGTAAGGACAAATCTTAGCACAAGTAATTTTAACCTCGCTAATATTCTTATCTATTGACCTAATAGAGTTCTGGAATCTCATTGATTCCTTGGTCAGTCATGAAACGAGGGGCAAAATGTTACAAAAATATGATTTCTATTCAGAGCTACGTAGCTCGACCGACCTTTGCTAAGCGATAAATGTGGCTTAAAAATCCACATTAGTTGTGTGATTTTGAGCAAAAGAAAAATTGAAGACCGTAATCGCTGTAACTAGTGCTGGAGCGAGTCCGACTTTTGCCGGACTCGATCCAAATCCTTTGATTTCTTGACTTTTTGCCGTGCCCGAGTCTTTTAGTAGAGCCAGGTCAAGAAAAAAGAAAAGGTCTGGCGAGATTTTAAGAAAACAATCACATT
>NC_081451.1:7871805-7894630 GCF_007210705.1 Tigriopus californicus
CGAGTCCGGCCAATTCCTCCTAATCCTCCTAAATCGATTAAATGACTCATGTGCACTCGGCCTCGAGTCCGGCCTCGCCCCAGCACTAGCTAATCATTAAAACATAGGTTTTTGGTTGATCAAGGTTGCGTGGTTTGGAAGTGCTCTTCTTGCGTGGGCAATTTTTCGCTTACCCAATTTTCTTTTTCCTCGGATCTTTTTGTAATAAGGGTTTCCACTTCATCAACTAGAGGTTTGTCGCCCAAGAACTTTTGGACCAAAGCCTTCGTTTGCTTGAAAGCTGCATCGTCCAATGGCGCTTTAATGGCATCTAAATATCGCTCCAAGGTCTTCTCAACGTTGACCGTAGGCAACTTAGGAAGGGGTTTAACCTCGACCTCGGAATCCATCTAATAAACAGAAGAACCATGAAAGGGCACGAATCTCATAACTCAATGGGCCACTCAATATTGAGTTTTTTCCCCGGAGATTCCCTAATTGTGTGTCTAGTCTATACTATACCATTACATTAATAGCTAATTACCTATCATTTTACAACTTTCAAAGTTAAGTATATTTGTGAAGATATCTAGGGTTAAAGATGGATAACTGGAATTTTGTTAGCTGTCACTGAACTTTGCGGAACAAGTTTGTTCGCCATGAACTTACTCATGTGGTTCATTTGGCAATTATATTTTGTTTGTACAAAATTGGACGAAATTGGAATATGGCGGTGGCAGCCAATAACAAAACGTTCATTTGCAGTTGATAATTGATCTGAAAGCAATGAATCAAAATTTTGATTGAGCTTTCCCTGATTGAAGACATATCAGATTCCATACTCTGTAAAAGATTATATTAAGGTCAGCTCAGATTTTAATCATTAAACCATAAATTTGTAATGAACAAACCGCAGACCAACGTACATCTAGGCAGACACTCGTTTATTCCTTTTAAACGCTGTATTGGCAACGAAGGCTGCAAATATGGAAGTATCTTTCACAAAATTGATTTATGTGAGCAAATTTGCAAATTATTTTTCCAACTTAAGTCCAGTCTTGTTCTAAACTTATTTCACCCTAATAGGTCAGTTCCAATTCCCAGGGTTTATTTATTTACTTATTTACATTCTTTAGTAAGCCATTTTGTAAGCAGACATTTGGATGAGACAAATATACTCTCATTGATCCAAATCGACCTCAACAAGGCCTTCCAAGCTCAATTTTGAAGTCCAGGTGTTTAAATGTGAGATTTGTAGTATATTTCATGGTGTGCTCAACAACAGATATACATTTGAATAGATATGTTAGTCGATAGTTATGGCATGGCGCGTATGGCTGCACACTAAAAGCGTGATTACCCAGACAAAATAATCACACCAATCGGATCAAAGATATAGTTAAAATGTAGAAATATTTCTATATCACAAATTATCCAGGACGTGTCCTTCTTCCTTCACATCCGTGTCCCTCATTAGAGCGTCAGTGTATCATAAAAATTTGATATTATTCATTTTACATATGTTTGTAGTCACCATGAACTTTTGGATCTTTTAGTTAAGAACGCTCAAGCACACTGACATAATACACTCGTAGACACATGTATACTCTACAACGCTTTAGGGAACACGCCTTACTAACAATGTTGTCCCTAATCGGATTTTTTCGTCTCACTCAGTGGCCGTTGAGCTCGGAGCTCGAAGGCAGTTCATACAATATGGTCATAATTGTATCAATGTATGGATTAACAACAGTTGAAATATGGCTAACAAATTTAGACAGAGGTGAGTTGTATGTGGAAGTTGCTCTAGGAATAGTTTTGTCCTTTCCTGGCTTTCATCAGATCTAAACTTTGAAGAAGGCACGAGGAAAGAACCAAATATCCCTAAGACTGTTCTTGTTGTTCGGGTGTCTTCATTCTCTTCGCGTGTATGCCGGCCTTTCCAAGGCCATCCTAAGCCCTCGGTCACTAGGTGTGATACGTTTGTCAACAACTAACAAGTTTAAAGTAATTGAAGGGCAAAAAGCGAGGTCAACCAACACACCTCGACGACTAGTTAAAGGGATAGGGGTGGGACTATGGGGTTATGTACATGAAAATGAGACAACCATACAAGTGGCAACACTGATAGTGAAAATGGCCATCTCCATGGCAACAGCTGCAGCTGCCCTAGAGTGCCGATTGGCCCAAAATCGAACGATACAATACTAATTGTGATAGTGGTGACTTATGATTAAGTTGATGATGATGATGATGGGGAAGATGAAGTTGACCTTCTTTGGACGTCTGGAAGCCTTTGAGGGAGACAGCTCGAGAATGTGGCGCTTATTTCCTGAACGGATTGTTCAATTGCTGGGCCTTGAAAGGGTTGGTGGTCTCCGTGTAGTTCATCTCCTCGTCCAAATCAGTGGTGTCGTAGGGCTTGGATTCGTACCCATTTGCTACGGGTTTCGACTCCTGGAGAGCAATGGTCTGATACTCTTTGGTGGGTGGGTCTCCAATGGCCACCCCACCTCCACCCACATCAGCTCCCTCTTCAAAGGGGTTGTAGTCATGCATGTCTCGGAGATAATACAGGGCAGGGGAGTACAGGAGACTGAGGAAGGCGACGAAGAAATTCAAGGCCGTGAAGCCCAGGGTGCCCACAATGTTACCGGCGACGACCGGCCCCACTGCATAGGCAGCGGAATAAGAGATATCAGCGATGGCATAAACAGAGCCGTAAACTGAGACGTACTTCTTGTCCACGATATACCCCAGCATGGGCAGCAGAGCCGTGTCAATGAGGGCGATGCCAAAACAGATGAAACAAATAGGAATCATGAGAATGAAGTAGTTAGTACAGAATGGGATCACGAAGCAGGACAGGCCCTCCATGGCCAGTCCTATACCAGCCAAGGCATACACCCACTCGGGGTACTTTTTGGCCATTTTGACAGTGAGGATCACACCCATGACATGCGGGATGAAGGCAGGAAGCCAAATGAGACCTTGCTGCCATTCCTCGGCGTCCATAGTGTCGTTCATCCACTTGGAGATGGTCGGTTCCAAGAAGGCCAGTGAGACGTTGGCTACTATTAGGGCACCACTGCAACAAGCGATATGCGAGTCAATCATCAAACGCCATAATGGGGTGGCGTTAGGATGAACGTGACCCTCTTCCACCTGCTTGGCCTTCAGTGGTCTCATGATCAGGAGTAGTAAGACTCCGTCAATGAGGCACACAAAGGCCAAGATGACAAAGGGAAGGGCTTTCCCCGCCCAATTGTACAGGATCCCGCCAAACGGCGGTGCCACCAAACAACCAAATGATATGAAAGCCAGAGCTATGCCCATGGCCTTAGAACGCTCCGCTTCTTCTGTGTACCTGTCGGCAATCATAGACATGCCACCTGTGTCTGCAAAGGCTGAGCCCACGCCTTGGAGGCTTCTGGCGAAGAAGAGCACGCCATAGCTGGATCCGCAAGCAAAGAGTAAGGTGGAGAAGAACATGATTATGAGACCAAACATCATGGGCAGATCGTAGCCGATGCGATCGATGACCATTCCGGAGAGAGGGTTGATGAAGATTTGAACGGCTGCCTTGGAGGCAAAGAGCACGCCGATCCCCATGTCCTCGCCGTCGTACTCGATCATGATGCCACCCACGTTGATCTTCTTCGTGATGTTCGTGGAGGTGAACGTAAAGTTCCCCGTTTCATTGATGAAGTACTGCGTGACGGTGCTAGTGTGGGCTTGGCTGGGATCGATCTCGTGCTTCTCCCACACACCCAATTTCCGCAAGTAGTCCGGAATGATGGGCACGATGACCATGTAGAGCATGTTGTCCAGGAGCAAGGCGATGGAGACGGTCACCAGGACCAGTTTCCTTTGGGCTTTGGGCTGCTGCAAGTGATCCCAACATCTTTGTCGAGCCTCCGAGAGCCTCATGCCCATGAAGGGTAGATCAAAATCTGGGATGGCAGGCATGGCTCCCTTACTGAGTGAGTGAGTGAGTGAGTGCTCTTCTGCCTGTGATCGTTCTAGTTCGGGGACATCCCCTCAGTGAGCTGGTCCATCAAGAAATCACCTAAAGACACAATAAGAGCAACTTGTATTAAACGTCTCCACCCAAGAGGATGTCCCCGCCACTCACTGCCATTGCAATGCCCATCCTAGATATCGAACTAGTTCCCTTTCCCTGCCAGAGCTCCGTCTTCTTCTAGGCCCCCTTTTGACTTTGCTCCTTCCTTCTTTCCCTCTCTTGCCTCATGCCACCAAAGCAGGGGGGGACACCGAAGAAAGCTAATGCGCTAAACTAATCCGAGCTCGAGCTCTCGAGGCAGGTGCTCTACTGCCACAAATGGAGCGCACAATGGACTCCGAAGAACCCATGACTCTTCTACTGATTCTCCCTTTCCATGAGTCTCATGACCCAAGGCTGACGAATGGCCTTTGCCAAGAGGAAGGAAGGAAGCAAGGAAGCAAGGATGAAAAGAGAGGTGAAGGAGAAAGAAAGAAACGGTGAGGGAGGAAGAAGGGGAAAGAGAGAGACAGTCACGAAGGTTATTGGTTGCTCCTGGCACAATGCTAGCTCCCAGATCACATGATGTCTTGTTCCACTCTCCTTGGCATGAGACGCCAGAAAATTAAGTTGGACTTTTACATCGGCTGAGCTGGACAGGCTAGCATCATCATTCATGAATGAAATAAATATCAAAAGGTCTCAGTCATGAGACTCGTGCTATCGATTTTACGGACTATTTATAGCCCATTGTTATTAATGACGAACGTCTTATTTCTGTCCCATTGAAATGGCACCAATCAATGTTGGTCTATGCAAAAGCTTTAAAAACATTTCCTTCATAAAGTAAAACTAATACATGAGACCAGGGTACTTCTGAGCGCTAAAATACGTAGTGTGTTGTCCTTCTTACCTTGAGTTACAGTCAGATTTCTGTCCTTTCAGGGGTTTGTGTAGAATAAAATGGCAAGCTCTTGATGCTCACCCCACCAAGTTTGTAAGAGGACTCAATCCCCTTCATGGGTTACGTCAGGACCAATCGAAAGGACAGGGAAGAGAGCTCCACTGCCACCCATCACCCACCCCACCAACCTAGCAAAGGCCGATTCTATCCATTGCACACCCGACCAGGAAGGCCACTGCTCTCATTTCGTTGAGTTCTCCCTATTCCCATGGATATAGATGGACTTGCCAGTCCTTTGCAACTCAGGGTCTCATGAGGAAAATACAACCTTTCCTCCGCGTGTCTTCTTCGCCAAGGAAAGAGAAGAAAGGCGCTCATGGCACTTGGGACTTCTCAAGAGTCGAAGGATAAAGGAGGAAAGAGAGGCTCTCAAAACTGCAGTAGTGCCACAATTGAAAGCACCTCCAGTGAGTGAAAAAGGAAACAATTACTTGAATGTTCTTTTGTCATTTAGCTGAGTGTATTTTTTATGTCAACTGGGCTGTTATCCTGGGTTGGGGATTCAAGATTTTTTTTCAAGAAAAGAATCAATAGTATGTGTAATCTACAACCTAGTTATTACAAAATTCAATTAAAAACTAATCATAAATGAAGGAAATCACGTTCTGCTTGCAATAAAAAGAGGCCAGGCTCAATTAGCCATTCACCTTGATTATCCATGGACGATAATGATCCTCTCAGGACCTTCGTTTAAGTGTGATAAATCAACTCTTTGTCAGGACCCTTTCTTTCTCTTTCGTCAATATTTCGTTTCTTGATATCAGATCAAACCAAGAATCAAACCCTCTCTTCGTTAATGCTCAGAAACTGAAATCAAAACTGGCACAATGGTAACCGGTCCAGGTGAGTCCAGTGGTCCCCTGAAGGTCTGAAGGTAGTCGGTCCAATGAAGCTCGAGAGGTGACGTCGGATTTCCTGGTTTGTCGTCATCCGCGGGCTTTCTTTTGAATATCTTCGGTATCCTCCCTGTCCATGTGATCCGTTTTTCCATGAGCGCGAGCCACCTCCACCACCACGAGGCCAAATTGGACACCCACCCGCCCAGGGCGAGCGACCACCATAGCCTCTGAGAACAGACCCGCCAAACGAGGACCATGAAGAAAACCATGTGACCTTGGCCAATGAGAGGGATTCAGTGGCCTTTGAAGACGAGACAAAGTCGGGGAGGAGTGTTCCACAAACTGGGATTCGACGAAATCGATCAATGTGTTGTGAACAGCACCACCATTTTGAACACCGTGTGGGAGGGCAGCATCCCTGTCCCACCCCTTGAGCCACTGGACCAATGACTACGGCCACCCTAGGGTTTACCACCGAGAACTCCCCCTCAAAAAGGACCTCACTCCGTTGGGGCGACGATTGTCTCCAGATTAAGCAGACACATCTTGATCGCTCTTGTTAAGTTTTCCTCCCTTTCGAAACTCCCAATTCTCCCATCTACCCTCAATAAACTTTTTAATCGTGGTCGGAAACGCCGTTCCGTGATTGAATTATTCGCGCCCAACGTTTAGGACACCACTCGCACTCACTCGAACAAGGTTGTTGTTGTTGTTGGTTCAATACAATAGAAATCACGTTTTTTCGTCTTCCCCGTTGTTCAAGTCGCTCTCAAGATGATCAACATTGAAGGCATCGTCTCGGTGGTCTTGTTCTACATTCTCATCTTGGCCGTGGGCATGTGGGCTGCCAGAAAGAACTCCGGAGGAGAAGGAGACCAAGAGGTGAGTGAGATCCCCCTAATCTAATTTCCTTCCATCCGGCCATCCGACTCTTTGAAGCGTTCGATTCGACGAAGGAGGAGCAAAAAGCCGATTGAACAGAATTTCGGGAGACCCTGGGATGAAGCAATAAAGTTTGCTGGCAAAAATAGCAAACCAAACAGCATACCCAGTTCACTCAAACGTTTTTGGAGGAAGTAAAAAAAACAGTGCACCCATTTCCTATTTTCACATTAGTGTCTGAAGAAGATGGGAATCACTAGCAGTAGCATTTAAATTGAAAATTTTATTTTGGTTACTAATCCATTGCAATCGTAGCGATTTAAAAAAAATCCCTATTTTATGGGAAAATAATCCAGGATTAGTTTGCGACTTGCCTCATTGAAGCAACATGTGTGCATTTTTAATTTATTGCGATGCATTTCTGTTTTATATTAGGTGGATTAATTCATGGACAATGTTCTCTAATGAAAATCCAAGGGGTTTTCAAAAACGCAACCATTGAAATAGCAATGTCATCTTAAAATCGAAAATTTCTCATTATCATTTTTTTCGGTACATTGGTCAATTAGTAGACCAATCTCTTGACGTTGCATCACAAAAAATGTTCCATTTTAGAGCAAATGAACCTTGGAAATAGTTTAAGTTTATTATTTTAAGGTCGCTATAATGCAATTCTCGCCCACTGCACTTCCAATCTTTCAGTTGTAATAGTTATGCCCAAGGATACAAGTTACTTTCTGTTGCTGTTTTCATTAGTGTTCATGTGAGCTAATTAGGAATATATACATACATTGTTAATGACCCTTGCAATAACGGGGACATAAACTGTCATTACAATCATATGAATAAACAAGGGCTGCCCTTTTCGTGGCTAATTTAAGAGAACGGTGTTACTCACAAAGAAGCAGCTTCCTGGCTTAACTAACGTACAAAAAACACTACAAAAGTTATGCAGATCTATATTCGATTACTTGGATCTTTTCCAGGAAGAAGTCATGTTGGCTGGCCGCAATATTGGCATGTTTGTGGGGATCTTCACCATGACAGCCACGTGGGTTGGCGGAGGTTACATCAATGGAACAGCAGAGGTCGTCTATAGGGATGGCCTGATCTGGTGCCAAGCGCCCTTGGGATATGCCCTCAGTTTGGTTCTTGGTAAGGAAAGTTTACGCCAGTTTTAGCAGGCGGGCAGGACACTCACTAAATGATTCATGAGCCATTGGTGAGATATTGAGGACTGTGCCTTCTTTGAAAACAAGCATTCTTTCGATGTGGCATACTTTTTGTAAACCAAAGTAGAAAAAGCACCTTCGTTGAACCATGACTGCAAATACAAGAAAATGTTATTGAAACTCATCGAACACTCTTGATTTGTTTAAAGGCCAAACTTTCGCTTTGACAAGTTTCTTGAGAAACTGAATGGTTTCAATTGTGTTCAAAGAAATCCTGAACTCGTGTTATCTTCAATTACTTTCGACGTTTTAAGGTGTTTTCCCTCTAGCCTTAAAATTGCCATTCACTATTTGGATCTGAGAAATGATAAAGCGAAAGTTTCGAAATATTAGTGAATAAGTTAGAGGCTCTATTGAGGCTATTTTTGTGTATGCCTCGCTTGTTCTCTTGAAAGAACCAATCGAAGTAGAAAAATCCAATCCCCACTTAATTGAATCTAATTGGTTCAAGCTAGGAATCTAAGAAACGAACAACCTTCTTTCAAAAGATCTGGTTGGTTGTGTACGTAAATTCACAGAAACGTTTTGTACTTAGATCAATATCATTTGATCATACCTATGGTAACATATCAGCACTCATTACGAGGAAAAAATGTGCTATTTAAATGCAATCAGAGATGTTTATAATAAGTCCTTACCATTGGTATAATGTTGATTCTCACTTGATTAACTTCTTACACTCTTGAAAAGTAGTTTACGTTCTCCGCACCAGAGTGTGTTTTTTTTACCATTGTGAGATAGCCTCTAACAAATAAAGGGCCATTTAATGCTTTTGAACCACTTTTGGTGAAATGTGTCCAAATAGCATGTATGATTAGTAAAGGTCGGAAAAATAACTTTTGTTGCCATAGAGGGTAAATTCCACATGATTGTCAAAACTAGTTTTCCTTACAGTAACAACTCTTCATTTGTGTGGAGAAAACTGCCCGTATTCAAATCTCTAGGTTTGCTTCTCGACGGCAGAACAAGTTATTTTTCCGAGCTTTAATGATTAGTAACCTTTAGTCACTCTATTCCCAATGTCAGGCTTAACTGATATCTACGTGTTTATTTGAACCATTGTACTTTCATAGCTTAACGAGGTTTCCTAAGTATTCTTTGCCCAGAATGAAAGATATTTTTCGGCTGAGATACGAAATTTCCGTTCTATTAAAACTTTATCAGAAAACAACTTGCTCGTCCAATTGGCTTTGTTTAAGACTTCTCTAAGGCAGCTTAAATGAGGGTAAAGTGATTGGCAATAAATGTGTCCAAATGCTGCATATAAATTGAAATAATTATCACTTGGACAATGGTGCAATTTGAGTTTTTTAATACCTAATATGTACAAGATTATCAATTGGATCAAGGCTCAGGCAGAGCAATTTAACTAGAAATCTTGACAAACAAACAAACAGCCCAGACAAAACGGGAAGAGGCAGGGTGGATTGCTGAAGAAAAAAAAACTGCTCGTGACATGCCATGAAAGCGATCTTATTTCCGGACATTATGTGACACAGGTCATTAATCATAAATAAGATTTTGATAGAATGAGCCAAAAACAACGCAAACACATTATAATTCAACAAAGATTAATCAGCCTGTTCGGCCCTTTCTTTGGCGGAGGCTGGTTCTCAAAGCGTCCTCTGAAGAGCAGAACGTCAACCAGCTCTAACCGAATTGTTTGGTAGAATCTGTCACAGAGAACCCGAAAACCCTTTTCGCTTTCAGGAGGGATTTTCTTCGCTCATCGCATGCGGAAAGAAGGTTATGTGACCATGTTGGACCCTCTTCAAGAATGTCTGGGAGGAAGGATGGGTGGCTTGCTCTTCATTCCCGCTCTCTGTGGGGAAGTATTTTGGTCCGCCGGGATATTAGCAGCTCTTGGTAAGGGACTCATTCCATGAATAATTGATTTTCCCAGCAAGAATTGGCTCATGATTAGTGTTGCTTGAGTAGGTGCCACCCTCTCCATTATCATAAATATGCAATTGGACACGGCCGTGATCCTCTCTGCATTGATTGCCGTACTCTACACGTGGATCGGTGGCTTGTATTCGGTGGCTTACACAGATGTGGTCCAATTGGGATGCATCTTCCTGGGACTCGTGAGTAGTGGGACGAGTTCATTGATGAAGATCCAAACCAGGTGGAAAACGAGCTCTGGGTTTTCACTGTTGTAGGTGATTTGCATCCCGTTTGCCTGGGTCAATGAGTCGGTGATTCCGATCACGATGGATTCGCAAGATTGGATAGGTGAGATCGGCGAAGGTCGAGGATGGTATTACATGGACTACATGCTTCTACTCACGTTTGGAGGAATACCGTGGCAGGTGAGAAGGCTATTTATGAATCATGGCCATTAATTTGATTAGTACATTTTTTGCATTGGCTATGACAGAATGTAACAACTCTGTCGCTTTCCAGGTTTATTTCCAACGTGTTTTATCCAGCAAGAGCGCCAGTGGAGCCGAATTGTTGTCTTACATTGCTGCAGTGGGATGTGTCGTCATGGCTGTGCCTCCAATTCTCATTGGAGCGATCGCCAAATCCACAAGTAAATGACCCAACCTTTCTTTTGTTTTGCACTTTCTTAGACATCTTTTTGTCAACTGCAGTGATTTTTGTGATTGAAAGATGCGTCTCTATAACATCTGGGAGCTCCATATTGTAAACATTCATCTTTTTGGCTTTTTTTGTGCTAACGTCGTGAAATTGGTTCAATCAAAAAAGATCCACATTATTTTGAATTGCTGATGATTCCCAGTGATAGTAGTTGAAGGATATTAGGGCACCCTTGTAGTGAGTAAGACTACGTAGATTCCTCTCCCTCTTGTTTATGAACGTCTTGAATGCCATGCCTGATGTAAAGAAGAGACCACACCAAGCAAGCAAAGTAGAATATTTTATTCTTCTGTTTGACCAGCATATCAATAATGGCTTCTTGGAATACAAAGCATGAAAATCAGCTTGTGTTTGAGATAAGAAATTTGATGAAGGAAGGTCTACAGGGTGTAAAAAACTGATGTCCCCTTGGGAAATTCTTTTTGATATTTTCCTTTTTTTCTAATTTGATTTAGGAACCCTGCTGAACCATGATTTCAACAATTGATTTTGATCTTATTTTTTCCTTCCAAATGTTACACTCAAAATTAATTTCCATGTGTATCTGATGTCTAAAATGGTGAAGGTGCATCACGTGGAAATTCATTAATTGTCAAGCTATTAACATGCTCATGCGAGGATTGACACAATTGTGGGCTGCCATTGCCTTTGGGGTTACAACAAGGTGAAACAACAAGGTGTGACAGTTTATCTCAGGTATCAGATCTCAGGAAGCAGTTGTATTTAAATTCAGTCAAAACCAAACTTAAACCTTACTTGCTTGTGGTTTAAAAAGGAATTTTCCTCAGGTGCCGTGGCTTCAAACCTTGATGCCGGAAGGAAACTTCTAAACGCACCCACTCTTTTAGACAATTGTCTACCTAATGTTCAGGCACGAACTTCTAGAAACATGGACCGCCAACGAGCTTCCCGCCAAATCGACCTGCTCTTGGTCGTAGCAACTCTGAGCCTATTTTCCAATTAAAGTAATAAGATAAGAAACGCAGGTTTCGTCGATTAAATGCAATGTATTTTTAAGTTATTTACTTGTAAAGTTGTTCAAACGCTTATGTAGCTGACCAAGAGCAGGCCGAAAATTCAAATTTTATGTACTGTTTACTGTATAGATTTGGGCACATCTGAGTTCCCCTAAGCATGCTTTTGGGCTCAAATTTCTATTCAACCAGATCTTTTGGTCGTATGAATTACTTATTCGGCAAAAAGTGAACGGTTTAGGAGGTAAGAAATTTTTGCTTCCGTTTGCAGTCCACAACTCTAGAAGTCCGTGGTTCAGCTCAACGCAGATTGCTTGATCGTTGTTTGATCTTGTCATAACCCCAAGAGTCATTGCAATACGTGATTGTGTCATTCCAACTTCAGCAATAGCTTAGTTTAGGGTTTCCAAAAGGCAGTCTTTCACCTACTTTGGCATTGGTCACACATGCAAATTGGGGTGAGTTTTTTTGATGGGAAGTTTAATTAAATATAAAAAACACTCAAACCATTTATTTGTTTTATGGGCAGGCAAGTTTTTAAAATTCATTCAAAATAATGAAATTGGCTTTGTATGAATATTTTCCAGTTTCATCTAACGAAACATCAAATTTCTGAGTGAAGGTTTATTTCTTGACACCCTGTGGACACCCTCCAATTTCAACAACACTCTTTGACTTACTACACAATAGAAGCTTGACTTTTGTACAAGATTCGAAGAAAGTTCAAGCTATTGTCAAAAAGGCTATTCTGGTAGCTATTAGAAGTATTCCTTTAATGTAAGGCCTGTTTGAACACCTTGACATTATTGGATTGAGTTTTCAAATGCTACTAAAAACAGGAGCTTTTCGGACTATGCGTTGACACCATTTTAAGTTAGCATGGGATACTAAATTAGGACTGCCTTGTTTATCTACTAAGTTGCAGCAACTAACAGTCTATCACTACCAAAGACCCTTTTGCCCCATTCCTAATTTAAATTCCCTACTCCATGCCATCTTTTTCTTGCGCCTGGGATATCCTAAGCAAAAAGCGACCTCTTACCCTCCACAGACTGGAACGAGACCGACTACCCCGGAACGATCCCCATTCCCCCCGAAGATGTGAGGATGATCCTTCCCATGGTTTTGCAATATCTTACCCCTAGTTACATCTCCTTCTTCGGCTTGGGAGCGGTCTCTGCAGCCGTGATGTCCTCTGCCGACTCCTCGGTCCTCTCCGCCTCTTCCATGTTTGCTCGGAATGTTTACCGACTTATCTTCAGACAAGGAGTAAGTTACCACCAGTCTGCTCTCTTTAGATGGGATGTGGGAATTAGTTGAATTGAACGAGTTGCTCATTTCCCCCCTACAGGCATCCGAAACAGAGATCATGTGGGTGATGAGGATATCCATCTTTGTCGTTGGTGCCATGGCTACCTCCATGGCCTTGACCATTCCCACCATATATGGCCTCTGGTAAATTATCCCGTCCACATGAAAAGACTTATTGAGATGTATGGCTAACGGTCTCTTTTCTGTGTGTAGGGCCATGTGCTCGGATCTGGTGTATGTCATCTTGTTCCCTCAGCTCTTGATTGTGGTCCACTTCAAGGATTGGGTCAACACCTACGGATCCTTGGTGGCCTATTTGCTTGGCATGTTCGTGCGTTTGGCGGGGGGAGAGTCACTCATTGGTTTGCCACCTTTGATTAAGTACCCCTTGTTTGATGAGGAAAGTGGGGAACAAATGTTTCCATTCAGAACCCTGGCCATGTGCCTCTCCATGATATCCCTGCTTTCCATCTCTGCGTTGACCAGGTAAAATTTGTAACAGTACCTTAACAGTTCCTCTTGTGAAGTAAGGGAAATTCAGGGATTTTAGTTCGGCACCCTGATTTTGGGTATTTTGTGGAGGGAGAATTTATAGAGACATCACAGCTAATTCGCACCGTGATACTATTGAATTTGCAATTATCGAGTGAGTTGAGCTACAAAACTCGAAAAAAAAATGTTATTTTTGGTGTAATTCCGTCACTTTACTAAGATCTTGGCTCAAGATCAGAATGCTGCTCGTTTAAACCAAGTCGGTAATTGGAAATATATGGCAAATTTAGTTTATGCTTTGTTCAGCCTAGCTGTGATTTTTGTCTAAATTCTCTCTCCATAAAACGCCCCAAATCAGCGAGCTGGGCGACATTTTCCCTTGAATTTCCTTTACTTTTCATACTTTTTAAATCTGAACCTAATCTGCTTTGAATTTTGTATTTTGCCTGTAAATATGTATCTCTATGTTGAATCTGGTTGTTATCTCTAGGTCAAAAGTCTAGGCGACATCAAATCAGCTGAAATATGAAGGGCCTGATCGTAGCAATAAGATATAGTATACGAAATTTTACTTCACTTGAACGACATTCCTTTTTTCAGACATTTTATTGAACTGACACTACATTAGTATAAATATTTGTAATAACCTTGCAAACGAGCTGCCACAGGTTTGCGCTTCGACTTAGGCGCCCCCAGGCCCTTGCAACTGAAACGTTAGGTTAGGTTAGGCTAGGATTGTATCGATGTCACCGTATATGACGTCGCTTACACTTTTGACCTAGGGATAACGACCATATTATTTTGGGCCTCACTGCACATGGCACAATATTTTGCTCATTCATGCAGTGAAAATTCTTCCATTAAAGAAAGAAATACCTATTGTTATATTTATGCTATTTGTTGGGTGCTAACGGTGGTTTCAACTTCCCTTCGGTCAGAGAAGCCGGCCATTTTTCCGATTTTTCCGATAGCCATTAACAAATAGTTGTCCGTTATCAGTTATTTCGCTGTGGGTTTGTATCTAACGTCTGGAACTTTTCTTGAGAAAGGTCGGGAAGGGAAATGAAACTAGGCACATCTCATGCGACCATTCTGGAATTAGATCTGGAATTCTGAATTTTCATTCCCAGGCTTTTACTTCCAAAAATGAATTGGAAGAGTGGAGTTATCTAACAACAGATGACTACGTTTGAGAATCACATGGATAGTGGGTGTGTGGTGTACACAGAAATTGACTTGAAACCCACATTTCATTAGGTTAACTATTTTTTTAACATTTACCTAAAAAGGCGTAAGTAAATTTTTTGTTTGAAACTAGCCCTTCGCTTTCGATTGGAATGTTTCAACTGATTCAAATACGCTTCACGCATTTTAACTAAAAATTCAATTTCACAGAGCATGTTTTTCATTTTCTAAAACTCTTATCAAGTAAATAAGAAAATATCCTCTTTCAGGTATTTGTTTCTGGTGAAGAAGATCTCTCTGAATTACGACTACTTTAGCTGCTTCACGCCCATCCCCGAGACCGAGGAGCGGATCCCGATTCGACCCGACGGACCCGACTACAGCACTAGTGATCGCATCCCAAGACAAGAGAGTGTGGACAAGCCCATCCGAAAGCCGGACCCGCCTCTCCGCGAGCTCCGTCGTCAGATCTCATTTGGATCGTCCGGATTCGGATCCATCAAGAAGAAAGGGACCACTGGAGGGGCGGAGGACCATCACCATCTGCCCGCGGTCCCGCCCCCTGTGGCCGAGGAATCCAACTCGTTCATTGAGGATGGCGGTAATGGGGACTCGGTGAGACGGAAGGACTCCTTAAAGAACATCAAGCGGGACATCAAGGGAGGGGTGAAGGATATCAAGGGCGAGGTCATGGATCGGGTCAAGCATCTCCCGGATGGAAAGCGAGGCTCCATGGCCTCTTTGACGGAGAAGCCCCCGTACACACCCATTGAGAAGCAGACCGAGTTCTAATGAGTACGGAGAGCTCGAGACCAAATGATATCGACTAATGTACAAAGTGAGCAACTGAAAGTTGAAAAAATGAAACCCCCGAACAATTGCATAAATGATGTTACTTATCGTCGTCGTTCTACGTACTACATACGCCAGATATACGTTATCCAAAGTCAATGTGTTGTTTACATACAAACGAAGAAAACAGAAATGTTTAATGTTATCTATTTACTCGTTGCGCCTCAAATGTTGTGTAATAAAAAATAAATGTTCGTCCAAAAACCAACGATGTGCACACAGATATGTATTGCGAATTGCGAGCGACGGCTGAAGTTGAGCAGTTTCATCTATAAATTATTAAACTTTATCTTGATATCACAGTGACAAAAACCTGGAGAGTGCGAGTGGTCTGCTGGAACCTCTCCGGGGAACTTGGTTGGGCCCACATTAAGGGATCATCAGTCACCTAATGGCGGCTCCGTGGTGGTCGATGTGAATAAATCCGTGATGACGTACACCTCAGTCTTGTAATCTACATAGGAGTCGTCCTCCGTGGGGTTCGAGGCTTCCTCCTCGTTCGATAAATCGTTGGCAGACGCCATCGCCACGGGTTCCGGACTCTCTCGTATCCAGTATCCTGTAAAGAAATGAAAACGGAATTTTAAGGTTGCGAACCCTAAGCCTAAACGGCCTAACTTTGCTGCTTACCGGCCAGTTTTGTGAAGTGTCTCAGGGATTCTGTGTTTTGATGGCCTTCATTTGCCTGGAGCTCGGGAATATTCATCTCTTGGTGTTGATAGTTCTCGACGGCGGATTCGACAATCTTTTGCTTGTCCACTGAGTTCCGGGCACTTCGTCCGGGATCCAAAAGTAGGCTTTCCATTCGTTTGTAGAGTGTCTCTTCGAGTAGCGAGTTTAACAGTGAGTTCACAACATTCATAACAGGGTGATTCTTGTCCAATGTAGTAATAACATCCCTTGGGAGCTCGGGCTGTTCCGAACGAGCGGGTGCCCCTTGTATTTCGGGGGCCAACGATGCCACGAGAAGTATAACAGTATAAAGCACATTTCGTGTTTGCAACGAGGAGAAAATCACTCTGACTGTCGATGTGTCTGCCATTTCTCGAGTTCTTTCTGAGCAACTGAGATGAGAAAGAGTTTTTTCGGGTGGAGAGCAGTCCAGAAAAGGGGGGGGGAGGAGGAGGAGGAGGGGAACGTGGGATTTTAACGCCCCAAAAGCCAAGATCACCCACCACTCTGAAGCTGGAATTCCAGCGTCAATTGTCGTCCTCCAAAACCCCGGTACTCAAGAAAGAATCCTATCCCCGCGAACCGATGGTTGGATCAATGGATGGATGGATGGATGAGTAGAGCGACCGCGGACCGCGGACCAACCACCGATCACCAACGACCGCACGACCCTTCACACTCGGCGCTACCGACAACGACGACGTCAAACTTGGTTGACGGTCACGCGTGGCGGTGGATATCGGAGCGCTAACACTCCAATCAAACGCTTTGGTATGCAGGTAATGGGCCGAATTGTACCCATGACCAGCTAGATAATTACGTATGTAAACGTATTTGCATATTATGGGAAAAACTCTGAGTTATTGACTTGAGGTTATATGAAATAAATGGCTTTGGTTCGGTCAAGGCAAATTGGCCACGAAATCTATTTTGGGCATCACTTTGGAATTTCGTCAGAGAGCGTGGAAGTAACCGTCGTTCGGTTTACCCCATATATACGGGATCCCCCTCATTGACAACGATCATTGGTTGCTGGATGAACATCAGAGATTGAGTCAAGTGATGACATAAATATGGCGACATCATGAGCGTAAAAGGCTCGAAAGAATTCCATATCAAGCTTGACGATCTGTGCTCCTCTTTGAGTTGGAATTTTGATTAGCTTACTATCCAGTCCATCTATCCTTCGATGGATGGATGGATGGATGGATGGATGGTTGGCTGGTTGGTTGGTTTGCCCGTCAAGGGTCATCAAACCCAAATAGGGGTGTCCCTAATCAGTCACACGAGGTAGCTCTCCCTCTCCTTTTCTCTCTCTCTTTCTTTCTGTCTCATGTCCCCTCACTCCAAGACAATCAAAGCCAGAATCTAATTAGAACGAACCCTTTTTGATTTATGCATCGCGTTTTTCTTTCTTATTTTTGTCTGTGAGAAATTAGAGCCCTTCCCCCCTTCGAATATTTGGAATTTACGATTGCTCATTGTTTAAAGGGATGCAACAACCCCTTTAGTCCTCCTCCGCGGTCCCCAGACGGAGACAATGGAATGTTGATTACAGGTTTCTTGGCCTTTTCGGAGATCTCTGGAGCCAAGAATTCATTTACAAAGAATGACTGCATTTCAAAATAGCCAATTCAAATTGGCCTGATTCGCCCGAGCAGAGCAGCCACTTCACGCCAACCAATGTCCCAAATACGTCCGCCCTTCTGTTGGAAAAACTCCCGGGCTGATCTGACCAGCGAGCGAATCCTGATAATCCATGATTATGAGTTGGAGATCCCTTCATTCATCAACCCTCATCATTATTACGACGTCGACCACTAGATTACTGAGCCTAGTGGTGGCACTAGTTCTGTGTGCTACCACTACTACTACAACTACTACTACTACTACTACTACTACTATTGTTAGTAGTAGTAGTAGGTCTTTCATTATCCCTACTACTATTTCTATTGCCACCACTGCCATCATAACCACCACTAAACCATCATGAGTCAGGAGCCTTCGTCACTCGACCACTTGAAAGCGACGACGGACATTCCAAACGACGTCGGGGCTCGATCCATCCGCGTGAGAGAAGTTCAACTTCTTTCATTTTAATGATAATAATTACCCCAGGAACCAATTGGCGTTGATTGTTTGCCTTAAGCAAGAGCTCTCTGTAGGTTCTCACAGCATGCAAACACCTTTTGACATCTAACCACTGAGATATTGTCTGCCCTTTGGATCCCGTTCTCCCTAGGCCCTCTAACCACTTGGGCCCAATTACAACGTCAAGGATGTGTCCCCATGGCCATACCAATAGAACTCTCAAGTCCATGTCATCTTGATGAGGTTGGCGGAATCGATTAACTTATTCAACTCAGTGGATGGACGTCATTTCTTTTCGAGGCGGTAGCCGTCCTGGTAGCTGTCGAATCTCCTGTCACGATTGCCGAGTTGACGCCACTCATAATTACAGAGTAAAATGGCTGAGGAATGCCAGGAATGTGACTATCTCCTATCAGACCTCTGCCATAGACATGGAATTCGCCGATCGACCCTCAAGACCAACGGAAAAGAATTGTGGTTGTTGTTTGAGTACTCTGCAGAGAAGGAGGGGGAAGGAAAGGAGATATTGGTGCTAGGGCTGGTGGTGGTGGTGGCGGCGAAGGTGGAGGAGGAGGAGGAGAAGGAGATTGAAGATGAAGGAAGACATTCTTTGGGAGCTTTGATTTTTATTTCCACTTTCAACCTTCAGAAGTCGGAACGATGCAAAAAGTGGAATGAATAGAAAGAGAAGCAACCCTCTGCATTCATTTTGGGGTTGAGGCTGTCCTCAAGACTGGGAATAGTCCAAACCGTTCAAAGGTACTTAACCATCTCTATGTAATTGTCCAACTCTTGGACATCTCCTTGAATGTGGCCAAATTGGAGTCGGATGGGAGATTGAGGTGGCTCCAGGGCCAGACATTGGTCGGCAGTCACCAACATCTCTTTGGCCTTCACCAACGAAGCCATCAATTCAGTCACCCTGGTTTGATCTTTTTCGAACTCTACATTGGCGATTTGGACGAGTGTGGACTGCATTTCGTAGAGCACAATGCCTAGAAGAAGCAGGAGAAAACGTAGAAGGTCACATACATCGTCTGGCCCAGGTTCGAATATTTGGTAATTAGAAAGATGGGGATTACCTCGTCCAAGACTCAATCCAGGTTCGAGTTTGTCCAGGACTCTCAACACAATTGCACAGTATTGAACTTTTTGCCCCAAGACAGCCTCAACATGAGGGCCATGAGTTGCTTGTGGACTCATGATTCGGATCAGCTTCTGGAGAATATCGCAAACCAACCCGTGAGTGTCAAATGCCACCATCTTGGTCTCCTTTAGATACTGGTTTAGGGCCTTCTCGGAGTTGGCCGTTTCCACCTTGTTCTGGATCTCCTCCAGCCTCTGTAATGAGCCCATCACTTGCTTCGGTTTCATCATGACCTGACATTTGAGGCAAGACCAGTCTCCGGCCAAGCTATGAAGGTCTTGGGCCACTACTGGTCCATTGCAGCTTGGACACCGGAGGGAACTAACAAAGGTCGTCAAGTCCGTCGGGTCATGACATCGGGCACAAGTGCATTGAAAAAACTTATTCCGGTTCAGGTACTTTTGTCGAGCCACTATGGAATCCAAAGGTCGGACGTAATTAAATAGGATGGGCATCCCGGCCTTAATGTCAATGCTGGCATAAACGGTCAATTTGAGATCGGAGGACATGACAAGGCGTGTATTCCCGACACAATCGTGGTTCATGAGCGAGGGCTCCTCATATATCCCGAGGAGAGGCGCCTCTTGCGGGCTGATCATCACCTCGAATGTATTGGTGAGAATTAACCCACAGGCCTGTTCAACCAACGATTCTTCCCATTGCTGTCGTAACACCTCTATGACCTTTGTTCGAATGGCATTCCATCGTGTTGTCTGATTCTCAAGTGCTGTAACGTGAGATTCCAGCTTCAATAATGTCAGGAATTTTTTCTCATCCCAGGCCATCAGAAGGCGGAGTGGCAGAATGGCTTCATAGCCCAGAGAGCGGCAGTCAGCCTGGAATGTGCTGTTACCGCCATTACCATTGCCATCATCATCATCATCATCATCATCATCCTCGTCGTCTTCGTCATCTTCTTCTTTTTCTTCTTCCTCCTCCTGCTCCTCCTCCTGAGGAGATTCTCCGCCACTCCCGACCAAGGAGCCAACACATGGTCGAGAACGAGGAGATGGAGGTGGCCCAACGTCCGACGTCGCTCTTCTACAAAGCCTTGTTAATTGAGCGATGATTTTACATTCCTTGGTGGCATGAGATGGCTGTTGAATGCATTCCTGGGAGCAGAAAGCAAACTGACAAGATTTACAATTGACAGATTCCTCCTTTGTCTTCATGGCTTGGGTTAAGCCCCCAAGACCAGCTCGTCGACCTCGACCATCCGACACCAAGGCCTTGAGGCAACTGAGGCAAACCGGAGACGGACACTCGAGTCGGGGTCCCACCAAGACCGGACTGGACTGGAGGATCCGTTGGCCCGCCTTAATCACCGGGGGCGGACTCTGCCCAGGGAGACCTGGTTGAGCGGTTAGAAACCTGAAATGGAATCCGCTGATTACGGCGGCTCGATATGTTCAGAGGAATTCCAATACGAGTTTTCCGAGGAGATTGGAATTCGGATAAGGAAGTACCTACTGGAGCTACTCTCACTACCACCCATGCCATCCATTCAACCATAGTTGTTCACATCGGACTTTTGAAAGGGTAGCCTTCTCACCCCACCGTCTTAAGAGCTTGATAGCGAGACAGCCGACATTGCGAATGCAGCAATCCCAATCATATTCCAACACACAGGTACTGAAGATAATCAACTATCTAAAACGGCATGTGTGAGCAAGGATGAAGGGGCTGTTGAAATCGGAGCAAACTCATCCATTCTGATCAAAGAAATTCCTCTGATTCATCGGCTCTTGATTTGGACGGCTGCAGACATTCATATTGAATTTGCAACTCCTTCTCTAATTGAGTTTCGGATTTCAATACAAACAGGATTCACAATGAAAGAATGTGCATGTTTACCTCCCATACACCTCGTTTTCTTCGACTCGATAGCATTTGCACGATGTCTTGTGTTCTTTCCAATGCTTCTTCTGGTGCTCTTTGGAGCAATAACGAACCATGTGGCATCTGGAGCACGTGAATTGGCCTGGATTCGCACAAAACCCGCAATCCATGGCAATTGATTCAAAACTAATGCTCGGGAAACAACAATGGAACTCGGTCTACTCATGGCAACTTGCCCATTACCCTTCTGGATATTCTGAACAGGGGTGTTGTTCACTTGCATTGTTTGGGCAAGTAGAAAGCCAACTCGCACAATGGGTAGGTGCTCACCAACTGTCGAACCAAAGGGAAAGTATATCATATTCGGCCACCCCTTACAGCAAACACGTTGGAGTCAAAAGTCATCCACGGGCTCAAAATATGTTGAGACTTGAATTATACATGTTTTCGTGTAACATGGTGCAGGTTAGCCTCAAACGGACCTTAGTGGATGTTTAACCTTATTGCCAACTTGACCAAAACTTCGTACTTTTTGGGACTATTTGTACTGGACTTAATTAAGGCCTCGAAACACGTATCCCGAGATCATTGGCTATTTTTGATAGTATAAACACTTTCAAAGTAGCAAGCAAAGTTTGTTAACTTTTTATAGGTGTGTCCTCTGGAAATGATTTGATTGACTTTGAAAGCATTTTACATATGGTGATTTTGTTTCGAAAACTGCGACAACAATCAAAATGTCAAGGATCTGTGTGAACTTTAATGTCAAGGATCTGTGTGAACTTTATCTTGTGATTCTTTGAGGTTTTTACTTGTATCAACCGTTAATGGAGTATAAATTGAAAGGCTTACAATTCTTATTGAACCGTGATTGGCCGGCATGAAAACTGATCCACCAAGGAATTAAAGGGTTAGATACCTTTGGTACTCTTGTTTTGCTGTGTTTCGTGTAATGGGGCGAGTAATCCAGCTCTAAAAAGAGCCACTTTTGTGTTTCTTATAATAGCCCATAGATGATGCAATACCATAAAAGGTTGATATTGAAATCGGCACTAGCTTCGGAGTTCTTTATTTTCGACCTTTCATGTCATTGAGCCATCTATGGGTTTCTATGAGAAACACAAAAAATGAAATGCTGTCATTCTTACTTAGAACTAGGTTACTCCCTTCATTTAACTTTATTGGCAAAGCTTGCCTATTGGTCCAACAATTAAAGCTTAATTTCAGATGCTTTACACCAAAAACTTTCATTTTTGATTGAGAAGAAATCAACCACATGTGGCAAATTTTGGCTTGCTTGAAAGATTATAGTAAAAATCATATTGTCCTCCTATTTTTCGTCGAAGTCTTAAGTTATAAGTAGAGTCATACCAAATATCATTTTACAAAAAAAAATATTTTTCTCATATTTTGAGATTTTGGGGCCCCCAGGAAAATAATTTGTCAATTTTCCCTCTTTTGCCTTTTATTCTTCCATTCCTTTTTCGTTTCCCCTTAGCTTGTACCGGCTCTCCTCGGTAGTTTAGAAATACATACCTGATTTCATTAACATACTAAATCAAAATATTATGTTGACATGGATGGCGGGTGGATATTGGCGAGCTTTAGTTCTGCACGGTAACAAGTGTTGATGTACAGGGTGGCACGGGAGAAAGCGTCACAAACAAAAACATATATTGCCTCTTTGAAAATGCTAATCTAGATACGCCAGATTCTGGATTTAGCCTCTTTGATGAAGTTCCTATCAGTAAAAAGGAGA